>NW_022170510.1:1179479-1448055 GCF_008802855.1 Photinus pyralis
AATAAAGGGGTCGTAACCATCTCTTTTACTTTTCGCATCTTAACTACCTACCATCTCTCCCCGTTAATTAATATATGTTTTGGAGATTCTGTTGTTACGTATCCGTCCCTGTTTTCTGTTAGTTATCGTTTATAATTATAGTGCTCTTGCGATTTTTATTGGAATTAATTCAATATTGGTGGCTTTCCTTTCACAAATGTCACATTCAACTCTTTCGTATCTTCTTCCTCCTATTTGCTGCAGTTAATTTCTTTCTTGTTCTTCTCTTTATTTCCAGATATTTATCGCTATCATTTTGTTGTTAGTACCTAGGCTTTTTATCTTTCACGAGATTTTCGATGAATTCGTATAACCTGCTGTAAAGTGGATTGTTCACATCTACTTATTCATTATCCGTCCAGCCTTCATTAGTAGAGGTTCCTTGTGCTTTCAATCTAAATTATTAATTTTTACTTGTTACCTTTTTTGTGCGCCAATGTAAAAACAATTTTTACTTTTACTCTTGGATTCCTTCACTCAACATGTTACTCGTATTTACACTCTTATTGTATCATTGACTTGTAATGCATTGTTCCGTTTTACTATGGTATAATGTATGATCGATTTTAGGTTTCTATATAGTTACTTGTTCCCAAGTACCCTCAACACTCAACACTATCACTCACATCGAGGCCTATTCGAGCAGGACGACTATGTATGACAGCAACAAAAACATTGGTTTCAAAAGTCTCAAAAGACTAGGGGAAGAAAACCTTAAATAAATCACCAAGGTAGTGGTACAGAGATAATTGAAGATTATATAAATATATTCAGTGTAGTTGGAAAAACATAAGAGAGCGAAGAGAGGAGTGTCTATTATGATATATAGAAGACAGTGTAACGGGTGGTAGCTTTAGAATTAAAGGAGTAATTTGTCGAATTTACAATTTGGTAAGCATAGCACCTCAAATAGCGAAAGAGGTTGCTTGAGTTCGCGAGCAGAATCATACTATTCGGGTAAAGATTCAAAGAAGAATTTGCGAGCAATCTAGTACACTGTGCGTGCGTTCTTCTACTGTTAAAGATTTAGGAGAAATTGTTTTTCACGAACCATTGTGCATTAGTTTTAGACCGTTGAAATTAAATTTTTAGCGAAGGTATATGAGCAGGCGTATGCCAAATATTGAGATAAGGATCAAATTTAGCAGGGACAGGTGATTACGAAATAAGAATGGTATTTTTTTGTATTTCTTTTTATGAATCAAACCGAGGGGGTAACCACTCTAGTGAAAACGTACACGTACTTCTAGAAATCTGGAAATCACTTGCGATTTTTAAGCGATTTCGTTGATTTCTCGAAAACCACTTGGGATTTCTGGTTGATTTCCACGATTTCCTGGAAATCACTTGCGATTTCTCATAGATTTCCCGGAAATCATTTGCGATTTCCCTATATTATGCAATGATTTCTATAATTTCTTTAAAGTTACATAGGATTTGTGGCGTGTGGTGGTGTTGTAAGGTAAAAAAATGCAAGACAAATACGAACCTATAGTGGTATCATATTTGTAGATACGTATTGCGTCGTCACTATGTACCTTTTTGGTCTGCAAATGAAATCACACCTAGATTGCGTTGCATTTTAAAGTTCAGTTTGCAGATAATGAATAGATAATAACTAATAATAAAAGTATTTAGTTAACCAGCCTTTTCTTAAGTGCTCACAAAATAATAAGAATAATATTAATATTATATTTAGTAAATTTGCACAATAATACCATTTGCTAAAATCTTTGAAAGTATAGTATAAATATCTACCATCATCTGTTTTGGAATCGAATGTTAATGTATCGCAATATTAGATCTGATAAGCACTCTATCGTGATCTTGACTTCACATCGACAAAACAAGTAAAGAAGCCCTTTCTAATGATGTTGGTTGTTCTCTATCCAATAATATTATTAAAACACAACAAGAGAAGATACAAAGATATAAAGATTCCGCTATAGAAATTAAACGAGTATCTTAACCAAGTTTTGATAATACCAATAGTAATATTAGCAACTGGTATAATATTTCTAAAAACCTCTATGGCTATGGCTCTATGGCTCTATGGCTATCTCAATTTACCTGACGGACTAATTGCAAAAAGCAGTTTACTTGAAACTTAATCTAGCCAGGAAATTCCTATCCTTGGGATAGAATGAAGTTTGATTTCATGAATAGAAATACCGCTAAAAATGCACGGTAAATAAAATAAAAGTAAAATAATAATGACGTTTTATTTAGCGCCCAAGCTATAACAAAAATATAGACATAAAACCTCGCATAAAACGTATTATTTATGTCTAGGACGTATGTGAAGTATTGCTAAATATTTACAGCGCTACTTTTAATTTTTTTAAATATTTTTTCTACTTTCTGTTTTTCATATCTTGTTAGGGTAAATGGACCACTACCCTTTAAGTCCACAGGTCCATAGAATATGTAGGATCTTTCTACATTTTGGATGTCCTCAACTTTCGCCCATATGTATGAGTCAAGATCGTGTTTTAGAAATTTCATCTTGTAGACCTGTTCACATGCGGTGTTTAATTTCCTGATTTCGATTACTCGACCTATGTACCATGTATCATATATCAAGGACAATTTCTCAGTTTCAGTTTTGGTGTGGTAAGAACATGATACTAAGCAGACCGATTTGATAATTTTTTTGAATTTGTGAGGAATATTTTTGTTTATGGAAACATCACCTTTTTTAAATGTCTATTCAACTTGTTGAATCCAGATCTGCACATAATTCTACATAAGATTTTTTAGTTTTGATAACACTTTTTGGTTTTGAGGAGACATTCGCTCGGCTCCGGCGGGTTTGCCGCCTCGCCTCACTCTGTTTCGTAACAGTTCGTAGCTCGGCTTCGCCTCGCACTGTTCACTGTTCAGCAAATATAATTTCTCAGTTTCAGTTTTGGTGTGGTAAGAAAATGCTATTAAGCAGACTGAAGTGATATTTTTTTGAATTTGTGAAGAATATTGTTTACGAAAACATCACCTATACAAAGTGATTTTTTTTTTAAATGTCTATTCAATTTGTTGAATCCAGATCTGCACATAATTGCACATAAGATTTAAATTTCGTTATCACTTTTTGGTTTTGATGAGACATACGCTCGGCTGTCATGATAATAAATTAATATCTAACTGTCTTAAGACGAATTAATTTATAACGATAATTATTATTTATCACTTACAATTTATAACAATAACTCAAAAATATCGAAGTTGGAAATGTCGTATAATGCAATCCAATTTGCTTATATAATAAAGTCGAGTATTCGCGAGCGGTTACGAACATTCCAGAACAAAATACGTCATATTTCCGGGATTGCGTCACATCCGCCTCCGTTCTGTATCGCCGATTACTAATCTTTCATGGCGCTTCGATATCTATAGAAATTTTTGGAATGTTCGCTGCAATATGAAGACATTTATTTCCATGGAAATTATCTGTCAAATAAGTTTAACTGAAATCTGAAAGAAAGTCCCTAACTAATATTTGACCGCCAATTAACCAACTTCTAGACCTAGAGGAATGTGAAAAAGTCTTCATTTTTCTGCACTACCTCTAACTTGAGAGTAACACATAGAAAAACCGCAGGATCAAATCGCATCAAACATGTTGTCAAATAACTATTTCATGGAACGCATTCGGAATGTTGTTTCCATAATGTCACTTCTGTTGCCGCTAAGGCCGATAGGAAGCTTCAATCTAGATCAAAGTAACTGGAGAATCTTGAATTTGCGCGCGTTTTTCTCAGCTAACACAGACCTAAAAAATGGTTCAACACCAAATAAATTACGATTTACGACTGACGATTCCAGTAACTCTCGCAGTAACTCCATGAGTAACTCGAGCCACGACGAAAGTTGGCGAAGATTTCCGGCAGAGTATTTTTGAACTGATTTCCGATGATTTCCACGAGATTTCTTAGCTGATTTCTGCGATTTCGAAGTGATTTCTGCGATTTCCGCGATTTCGAAGTGATTTCCGCGATTTCAGAAGTGATTTCTGCGATTTCCACAGTAAAACGTACATGTATTTCCAGAGTGGTTACCCCCTCGAATCAAACCTATGGAGATCCAAATTTAAAAAATTTCATCAAAGACTGAAAACTTTGTGGAATGAAATGACCATTTTCTCACTATTGCATTTGACAGAGAATCAAAATTGGAATATTTTGATATTACATTTTCCTATAGCTATCTTTCTAACTTATTTTCCAGTATTCTTAGTAGTCGACCATGTTTTTATGACAATCGAAATTTGAACAAACCTAAGTGACACTAATCCGTCACCTGTTATAGGATACCATAAGCTTTCAATAATCAAAAAATGACTCAAAGTGGTATCACCCATGAAGATTTTTGGAATTTAATTGTTATTTAAGAGGAAGTCCGTATATTAAATGCCTAAACATCTCTACGTTATCGCGAGAAATTTAAAGTATGACAAAGGTATTTTACTGATGTGTTGATTGATACCGATTCAGCAAGAATGCCGCCGTGCTTTTCTGATGTCATTTTTTTTAAACATGCGAGGACAACAAAATATATGGCGTTAAAGTTCCGACATTTTAGTGGTTTTTAAAGATCGATTTCTCCTTAAAAAAGCAAACCAGGTGTCAAATTCTTGACAGAATAGCTTCCTAGCTGAAACCAAAAATTGCCAACATTTGATGAAATTTCGCATTGTACAAGGTGCATTTTTTACGCATGCATTTTGTGTGCTTTTATTAGAGGGACCTACCATCCAAATTTCGTTAAAATTGCTCCATAAATAAGAAAGTTGGAGGTTGCACATGCGCAACACTATTTTTTGCGCATGCATTTTGTTAGCTTTTATTAAAAGGACCTACCATCTAAATTTCGTTAAAATTGTTCCATAAATAAGAAAGTTGCATTTCTGCGCATGCGCAACACGATTTTGCGCATGCATTTTGTTTGCTTTTATTAGAGGGACCTACCATCCAATTTTCGTTAAAATTGCTCCATAAATAAGAAAGTTGGATGTTGCACATGCGCAACTCGATTTTTTGGGCATGCATTTTGTTTTCTTTTATTAGGAGGACCTACCATCCAAATTTCGTTTTAATTGTTCCATAAATAAGAAAATTGCATTTCTGCGCATGCGCAACACGATTTTTGCGCATGAATTTTGTTTGCTTTTATTAAAGGGACTTACCATAGAAATTTCGTTTAAATTGCTTCAGAAACAAGATCGTTGCGTTTTGCACATACAAGGTGATTCCTATAGTACCTGCCACCGTTTGGGAGCGTATAGGGGGTGCCTAGGAGAGTATTTTGATATAGGACACTTGGGGTCGGAAATCTAAAATAAGGGCGCAAGAACCAAATTTATCTTCTGGAATTTCACGCCTGTATGTAGGCAACCCAACCGACCGACGTTTCGCGCGGAGCGATGCAGAGCGAGTTAGCGCGAGGAAGCGACATGGGTGGGAAGGAGGGAAAACGACAGTCAAAAGCAATAACGTTTACAAGTGTTCAACGTGGCCACCGTTGTTCTCAATGCACTTCCTACATCTAGCCAACTATTATTATACTATTGCCATAGTGTTATTCACTTGATACGCGTCGTTGCAGACGGGATTTCGTGGGTTTAAACAAAATTCTGATCAAGTGTCAGCCACACATCGCCGCCTGAGATCGCTCCGTGTGCACCGCCGGCCGGTTGGGTTGCCTACCTACAGGCGCGAAATTCCAGAAGGTAAAGTTGGCTCTGGCACCCTTATTTTAGATTTCCGACCCCAAGTGTCCTATATCAAAATACTCCCCTACGCACCACCTACACGCTCCCAAACGGTGGCAGGTACTATAGGAATCACCCTGTATGCAACACAATTTTTTGACTTTGACAATTTTTTTCTCCGTTTTTTGATAATATAACCCGGCCCAATTTTTTGTAGGTTGTACACAGGAAAATAAGGTCCTCCAAATAATAGAATAAAAATTTTAGGTTGCTATTTGAAAAAAAAAGTTCGATGCCGTTACGGCGCTCCAAAATTTTTTTTCAAAAATCCGGCCCGTTATTTTTCTATTCGGTATGCCTAAAACATATATACAAAATTTCAACAAAATCCGTCGAGCCGTTTTCTCAGAAAATTGCCAACAAACGTACGTACGTACGTACGTACAGACGGAAAAAAATTTTATTCTTTAAAAGTTGCTTAAAATATGGTCTAAAACGTCGACATTTGATGAAATTTTGAAATGTTCAAAAAACGGCTATCGCAATAGCTACCTAGCACATGCTAGGAAGCTAAAAATTTTATTCTTTAAAAGTTGCCTTAAAATGGTCTAAAACGTCGACATTTGATGAAATTTTGAAATGTTCAAAAAACGGCTATCGCAATAGCTACCTAGCACATGCTAGGAAGCTAAAAATCAAAATTTTACTATTAGAGAAGCACAAATTAGCTCTTTATTTATTAGTATATAGAAAAAGATCATTAAAAAAACAGTCAGTTTTTGTAATTTTATGGGGAGAATGGAGGTAGGTACTATTTTGCAAATATTTAAGTCCGTATCTTAGCGTCACATTACGGCAAATTATCGAACTTTTATATAGATAGAGAAGCTAGACAAATGTATTCATGGGAGGTGCTAAAAATACAAGGTAATTTTCCTATCTTTTAACTGTGATTATGTGTAATTGTATTTAATAGTTATGTAATTGTTCCCTATTTAATTGTTATTTAACTGTTATTTAAAATAAGGAACTTAGGTACTAGCTACCTCCGGTATTTCCGGAAGTTCCACCACTTTGAAAATATTTTACATCGATTCGGCCTTCAGAGTAAGTCCCAAGTACAGATTTTCAAAAGCCTACCTTTTATTTCCCCAGAAACGTTTAACTAAAGCTTCCAGAAAAACACTCTGTCTACATTTCTTCCATGGAAATTAGGTAGAGATTCAAAGGTAACATCGACTCAAATTAAGCCGGCACGTGCCATCAGTTGCGATTGTGTAGAATCCTGTATAACGGTTAGGTAATATTTAATTTCCTGGAATTTAATCAAAAGTGAAGTGTATTTATGAAACGATCTGTCAGAAAAAAACAGATTGAAGATGACTGTTCGCTGTTGAAGGGAATTTCTGGCAATATTAAACATTTTCATAATCAAGTGTCTATTTGCACTCTCTGAAGATGACACTTTCCACTAGAAGAAATTTATTGCTAAATTAGTGTAGTACCTATCATTTATAACTTTCTTTTCTTTTGTGGCGAAGTGGAGGATTAGATAACTAGCCATTTTATATACTTTTAATGACGTTCCACAGAGAATACTCAGCGTTGGTTTCCAAAGTGCTAAGTTTACTAGTGTAGTGGTGCTTACGCATATACAAAGCGATCAACTCATGACTAAGCGCCCCTCAATACATTGTTAAATTTCTAAAATTTGTCTAGATTTTTCTGATTTCTGCCAAGTAGGTCCACTCGAGAACGTCTACGTGAAATAAGATAGTTTACAATAAAATCCGATAATTTATTAGAGATTGTGATTGTTAGATAACTTTGATTTCATAATTATATTTCGTATTGTTCCCTGTGAACTTTTATTAGAGGCTAGCGCTAGCCCTTTCAGAAACGGCTTTCACGTTTCTTTTACCTTGTGAGCTACAGAAGGAAAATAAGAATTACTTAACCTTTAATTTATATCCATTAAGTTTAAATTGATAACAGAGATTCGTTGAGAAAATTCAATACTCACGAAATGATTTTCTTTCCCAGAGAAAAACAATTAACTTTAGACCCCATTTTGACATGGGGTACGAAAACCCGCAGCGATGTATTAACACTCAATCAATAAAGGTAACATGTGCTTATATACATTGATTTGACGTCGACCCTCTGAAGCATTATGAAAAGGTGTTATTTGTATGCCCAAGTCATTATCTACTATTATGCAGATTTTCTGTCTAACGACACAATTTATCAAGACAGGATCTTGTATAATACTTCACTAAACTATAGAAATTCCTGGTCTTTATATTTGTCCTTGCAATTTGAACGAGAATTTGACCATTTTGACAGTGGAATACCTACTTGATATTTTGATAAGATTACCAAAAAAGTTGATAAATAAATAAATATTATAACGTATTTCTTGAATACGAGGTTCTTTCCTAGAACACAAGTATAGTTAATTATTTAGTACACGCAACTAATTGCTTTCTGAAGGGAAGATTTGACAAAGAAACTAGAAGATGGAAGATCTTCGACCAATCGAGAGCCCCCCCCCCCTTTTTACGTATAGCAAAGCGCGGTAGGTTTCCAGAACGTGAACGTTTTGCAATCTTCGGGGTACAGCTAATACACGAACCAAGCCTGCGGAAAGGAATTTAACGTACTTTATAGTTTAATTTCGGAATAATTTTCCATTCAATTTTGCATAAAACAGTTAGTCCTAAAGACCCTTGCAAACTTGACTTTCTGCACCGTTTAGAAAAACAGGTATATCGAAAACTGACGTTTACAAGTGGGGGAAACTAGGGGGGTAAAGGTTTTCAAAAAAGCACCTCGAGCCTGCACCACCTTACAGCAAAGTTTTAAAGAAAAATGCGACGGTTGTCTTAATAATCCATAGCGTTCCAACTTCAAACCAAATTGGCTTCACTGGAATGGCGACATCTTCTCAACCCACAAACATTCAAAGTGTGAGCAAACGCTGAAATTATGCAGTTTCTGCTGAGACTGCATTCGAACTTCGCCCAATTAGCTACTTAGCACGCAGAATGTTGTTTTTTTCTGTACTTTATATATGTTGTTGTAATGTAGCTAATAAAAGACATTATTATTATTATGGTCGGTGTTTCTTGTGAGAACTCAGATCTAGCCTGGCTAACTAATCGCACGGATTAAAATCAAGTAACGATTAGTGTCTGNTCACAGTCAACGATCGACACCTAATTAAACGCGCACCTTCTATTACATCTACCATTCCGTGATAGTTCGGGTGATTCCTATCCAGCGAGACTTTTATGTAATAATTTGCTGCTATTTGCTTTCTTCTAAGAGCAAGAGGGGGAATATTAGCCTCGACATGGAGAGATACGACTGGAGATGTTGGAAAGGCGCCAAGTGAATACCTTATTGCCAGGTTTTGAATTTTGTCTAGTCGTCCCAACAATACATTACTACAGGTAGAATAGACATGAGATCCGTAGTCTATACGCGATAAGATCAAGGCTTTATATAGGTCCAGCATGGTTTTAGGGTTGGTTCCCCATTTATGATGAGCCAGCACCCTTAGGATGTTTAGTGATTTCCTGCAAGATACTACTAAATTGTCTACATGTTTTCGTTCATAAATAGAACTGGGCCGTAATGTGGTCTTCGGAGTCGACAGAAGTGTACACATTTTGTCTTCTCCTCCGACAGTACAAATCCTACAGCGTTAGCATTTTTTGTAATTTTGTTTATTGCCACTTGCAATTTACGTGTTATATCACCCACCGTTTTACCTGCACAGCAAATCATTAAGTCATCGACATATAAACATTTCTCCACTTCCTCCGCGACATTTATAGCAATTTCATCAATGGCAATACCAAACAGGGAGCAGCTAAGTGTTGACCCCTGCGGTACCCCATTTTCTAAGACATGCTCGTTCGAGTAAGTGTCACCGACTCTGACCACAAATTTCCTGTCTTCTATAAACGATTGTATAAATTTTGGCAGATTCCCGCGTAAGTTATATTTAAACATGTTTTTTAATATTCCGTGCCTCCAGGTCATATCATATGCACCTTTTATGTCAAAAAAGACACCGACCAAATGTTCGCCATGATCGAACGCCCTCAGGATTTGGTTGCTTAACCTGACCAGGTGGTCAATCGTCGATCGCCTCTTTCGGAAGCCGGTTTGATATGGTACGTATATATTGTTGTTTTCAAGATACGTTTGTAACCTCTTATTGACCATTTTTTCTAATAGTTTGCCTAAGCACGAGGTCAAACTTATTGGGCGATAGTGCTGTGCCAGCAGCGGATCTTTTCCCGGCTTTGGAATAGGAACTACGATGGCCTGCTTCCATTCTGAGGGGTAAGTAGAATGGTTCCAGCAGTTGTTGAAGAATTTTAAAATAGATTCTTTCATTTCAGGACTACTGTGGCGAAGCATTTGGTTATGGATGCCATCCTGTCCCGGTGCACACGATTTGGTGGTACGAATTGCAGTGTCTAGTTCTTCTATGGTAAACGGTTGGTTATAATCTAAATTATCGTCGGTATTAAAATTTAAAGGTGCGGATTCTTTTACAGGTTTGGTCTCTAGAAAGATAGGATACTTCTTAACAACATTAAAATTCTGATTATGAGTTAAACAATAAACATCCATCGTATAAATTTAATCAACTTTAATACTCCAATAAGTGTAAATTTTATAACCTTCTGGTCATGGAAAGCTAATCTAAAGCTTTGTCATAAAGCATTGATATATTGTAAAAAATACACTTTTCTATTTCGCAAAAATCAAGAAGAGTATTCTAACGCTTCCGTCCGATGGAATTAGTAATTAAACAAAAGTATGCCAATTACAATTTTTAGTTAGCATTTATTCGCGTGAAATGAAAAGCTTGGTAGAGTGTGCATTTCAATTCTTAATTTAAATAAAAATGCTACGCTGAATTGGATTTTCTGTTGTAAACGGAATTCCGGAAATTCGTGTCATTTGTAGTGTATCGTAACATTTTTCCTATGCAGGTTGTAAGTATAGAATTGTTTATTTGGCCACATGGTATTTCATAAACAGCGTTTAACAAAGTAAACGTTTAATTTAGAATGTGAAGGTAATCACTTCGCCCATCATATTGAACTGAAATCACAACGTGATTAGTAAAATTATAACGAAAATGTTGCGAGATAGTGGAGGGTGTGTTTTTAGATGCTAAACGGCGAAATTCGGAAACAGTTTTACGAGAGGAATTTAATGTGCTCATTGTTTTTCGGAATATATGTGTCAGGTGAGCCCGGGAATGGATTTAAGGAATCTTCTTTGTTTTGATTTTCTTCTTAATGATTTGTTTAGCAGTTACTCATGTAGGGGTGCGAAGAAATAACCGAATCCGTGTATACACCTTGCGAGTTCCTGGCGGACTTTCGAGTCAGTGCACGTGATTACTGATTATTGGGGCAGTTTTCCCTTTTCATTTCAAGGAGTGCAGGTGATTAAACGTTAAATTAAACTGGGTCACTGACGTATTTAAATAAGAGGTCGAACGTGCGCTTAAAGGGAAAAGTTTCGAAAGTTAGAGAACAGTCGCCAGGTGCTTATATAATGAGAGCAAAGACTTGTGTAAACCATTGAGGGGAGATAGCAAATTATAGTCACTACGCTCCCAAAAAGCGTCACCAAATTCTCCGGAATAAGAAGTGAAATAGGTAACTAAAGTTTATTATTTTTTTTGTTGTTGTGGGGCACAATCTTTGAACGTAATTTTTTGTAATTAATTTTGTGTTATGTTTATATTATTAGTTATTGAAAGCAAGGAGGAACTTCGAGGACGTATCCAAATATATTGCTAGTATTTTGTAATTTCGTGTCCGTTTCTAACAATCTAACCATCTTGTTCTATTCATTAAAATTTTGTTTTTTCTGTTTAATGTCGTGGGTATGATTACGTTTTAACACCAAACAATTTTCCAAATCAAGCGGCAGTGAAGGTTAAGGTATTAACTTGGAATTCAGATTAATACATTTTTATTTGTTATCAAGTTGCTCATTAGTGCAAATGTGACAATTTCAAGTAAATTTATTAAGCGTTTCCTCTATTTATGAGAGATAAAGGTAATTGTTTGGAGATAACGTGGCTATTTTAACCATTAAAAAAATTGTATTATTATGTAGAAATTGTTCGAATTAGATAAGAAAAATTCGTTGAAGCAGGGTTGTATGCGCCGTATCGAGGTGTTATATCGGCTATTGTCGTTTCTAGGAGGTGTTATTGGTTGATAAAGTTTTACGAAGTTTAAGTGGGATTCTCTTTGAAATACGAGAGCGGTATTTTTCGTCGTATAAAGCTTTCGACCCCAAGTTTTCGGTTCATGTGTAAAATAAAAATCATCTGTGTAATTTCAGGCAAATTGTGTGTTAATTCGGACCCTTCATTAACGGCGAACAGATAAGTTTCATGTTCACGTTACGATTAATTTTAGTTGATTCTCGCCTAAAGCTCATTTTGAGCATTAGTCAAAATTTAGTTGAAGTCCGTTTGGAATCTAAGGATTTTTAGCTTGTGGCCACTGTTTGCCTGAAATAAAAAAAAATTGAGGTCGGAATTGAATCATTTTTCTGTATCGGGATGAGGATCTGTACCGGGAAAAGTTATAATTCTGGAGCTAGATAGGTTTGAAGTGTGTTTGTGTTTTAGCCTGGGATTAATGCACCCAGCAATATAAACTTATAAAGTATCTTACAAAGAAAATTGAAATAAATTAGGATCCTTATCATTATAACGTAAGAACAAAGAAAGAGGATACTCAATCATTCCAATGCCTATAATTTATGAGGTACGAGTATACCTGTATTCGTAGTGTCTAATTCCAAATATTAAACGCATCAGGAGCTTTGCATTCTCTTTATGTGTCGAACATCATACGATAGCATCACAATAACTAAACTGTGAAAGAACTAAAGCTTTAAACCTTAGATCTATTATATCAATTTGCAGACCTACATTTTTATACATGCACCCGGGGAAAATGTAACATCTTTCTCAGTTATTAGCCACAGTGGTTCTGACCGTTCTTCAAAAAATATTTGATGAGTATAATGAACCAAGGATATTATTTTTATACGGAATACAGTTTATTCCTTGCTTTCAGCATTACTTTTAGCGACAGTTAAATAAAGGCAGGTCGGTCGCTACTACTTTTCATTGAGTACCTGACGATTGAATCGATAATCGCCAAAACTGTGATTACGATAATGATTATGATAAAAATACTTTCGCCTTGTTTCACCACCATTAAACAGCGCTTTCACGTTCCATCTAAAAGAAGCCACGAAATGCAAGTTTGCTTAGTAAAAACCGAGGTAAAAACCACCTATAAGAAATATACTGTTCCAAAATTACCGAAACATGGGGAATGCTAATAGGTAGAAACCTCTTAAAGATTTCAGGAAGTGTGTATCAGAAAAAGGTAGCCAAAAAGCCGTAAATTATGTATAAATTCCTAATATTATATTTCTTGTATACCTCCTTAGATAAAAGCAGAGTGTTGCCAATAAATTCGCTACCATATAGCCATAATATTGAAATTTATTAATGTGTGCAACTACCTGTTCCATAAATTATATGAAAATAGTCGAGCAAAATTATTTGATTTTTCATCCTCTAAATCGGTTTATCAATTAAACACCTCGTAAAACACAAGTGTCACAACAGTAAATTTAAATAATTAATTAGTTCAATCAGTTTATAAAATAAGATGAACGCATCAGTAAAGTAGTAAATCCTATTAATAGTAAAATTGAAACCGTTTGGTTTTAATTCACATTGTTTCTGTTACGGTAATGATTAAAGTTAATTGCGTAAATGAAGCTAATCAATCTTCCTTACCTTAAATTCTACAAATTTCCTTGTGTGATACTTGGTTTTAGTGATACGATTGTTCTAGATTTTGAAGTTACACTAATAGTATATCTATATGTTTGTCAATTGTCACCGGTGCGACGCTCCCGCGGGATACTGGCGCGAAATTTTCGTCTGCTTCTCATTTTATGAATAGCGGCGATATACTGAAACTGAATGAGTCGAAGAAAATTGCTACCGCGTAGCGGGCTGAAAAGGTATTCAGCGCGTGCGTTGGGAAAATTGAAATTAAAAACACATCATAAACAACCGCCGGTTTTCAGCTTTAGCACAGGCGAAAACGTAATTTAAAAGACGCCTGTTCCAAACAGCCCAACAGTATTTAATCTCTTTTATAATTGATGGAGAGAGAAGGGTCTTATTAATTTGATACTGACAAACTATAATGTAGTAGCACACACTCGTAGGGAGTATCGTTCCAATCTCCACTTTCGTCTCGCCCTCTTGAGACAAAAGAAAAAAATCTTAATATCACTTTTGCGCAAGATAGAAGCGATACTTATTTTCAACTAAATAATATAGGCAAAGCTCACCGAATTGAAGTAAAATGAAGTGAAATGTATTCAATACAGATTGAACTCCTGGCATCAGTTACAAATTACAATGGAAGTAGACAGATTCATTCATTCATGCTTTTACTTACCGGACCAGCCAAAAAGAGAACTTTATCAATGACTATAAAGTTGGAGGACTGAATTCATAATATAAAATTTCTGAATATTATAGTATTGTGTTGATTTTGTGCTAGTGATATTCATTAAAGAAAAAATTCTTACCCTTCCATGCATAGCATATATACATTCTGGAAGCATTATTATTTGTAAAAAATAACATTAAGGACTTCAATGCCTTAAATACCATCGACTCTTACAATACTAGACATGGTATAGTAATTTAAAACTCGAAAAACATCATACCAGTTTATTCAAGAAAAATCCATATTACATGGGAGCTCTAATAGCTTTAAAAATGCAATTAAAAAATGTCTAGTTATTCATGAGTTTTATTCTGTGGAAGAATATCTCGACCATGCATTCCAACTGTGATTTCTATATTTTTCTTATTTATAAGTTTTACTCGTCTTTGTTTTTTTCAGAAACTGTAACTGTGATATACCTACCTTGTTTTAATTTACTATATATTCAAATACGTGTTTATATTATTTTTTTATTGTTTGTGAAAAATGACTTGTCCAATATCCTTAATCTGTGATTTACTGGATGGAAATAAATATTACAGTGTTTGTGGGTTGTTAATTTATTTAAGGTGTAACGCATAGTAGTCTACTTGACTATCCTTTGCAGTACGTAAAAGACAAATAGTTATTTATTATACAAGGGAGAAAAGTATTAGATTTTAGCTCGAGGTTGTGTTGCCTTCCGACGCGAAGCGGATGAAGACAAAAAACCGAGAGCTGGAATCTAATATTTTTCCCGTGTATAATACCTACACTAGTTTTTTCTGTGACGGGGAAAACGATATATCAGATATCACAGATACACGTTCCTTACGTATATCTGTGGATATATTAAAATCGGAAAATTATCGATTTGAAATTTGAAGTTTTAAATTGGAAGACTGTTAGCGACAATTTGAACTGCAATGCAACCTTTATAAGGGTAATCAAGTATCTGTCAATTCAGTTTGTGTTCTGAGTGCCACCCCCCCCCCCCCCCCCATTGACCATTTTTTTCATCAATTTTGTGTCGATCTCATTTCCATTATGCGAGGTTTCTTTTATTTTTTCCGTGTTGGGACAATGTTCGGGTTTGGGCCCCTTGATTTCGATTTTTAGTTTTTGATTGATGTGTATATTTGACACATTACTGTGTTTATCTTAAATATATACGTTTTTTTCGTTCCTTATTCTACAGCTAGTTTGTGGATGAACCCGAAAATCATTATTTTTTTTATAGTCACGTTTTCGGGCCACCACCATGACACTTAGATGATCAAAGACTAGACTAGAGTTTCCGCTCACTGATTAACACTCATAATTTTGTCTCGTTCCTTTTAAATTTATGAAAGAAATTATTCGCATGCCTCGCTAATGTGGTTGAAGAGAGCTGTACTTCGTTGGATACTTATTTTCTCGGCATGGCTTCGATGTAACTTTATAATTGAGTAACACACTTTTCCCGTTTGAAGTGGCACGATGTTCTTGTTACAAAGCGAGTTTTCAAGGAAATTAATTTACATTTGATCTCAATACCGTAAACCTCCTCACGAAGTTTCTGTAATCTACTTTTGATAGTCTTTAATATCGTTACACTAACTCGAATACAGTTTCAAACTGAAGGCACCACTTAAAATTACTGAAAACTTTCAATGCAGGTAATTTATTTTAGTTTGTTATAACTAAATTCCATGTGGATGTGGATGTTTACATTATACATTTACTATGATAATGTGATAAGTGGTAGAAAGAGAAGTGCTTACTACTAGATAGCTCCTCTGATTAGTTTTCTGAAAAACTAATTTAGTGTTACTTATAAATGGGTAATGTGCGGATAACACATTCTAAGATGAAGGTATGGGTACCTACTTACGTAATTATTATTATTATTTTATAACTATATCAATCGCATTTCTCATAATTATAAATACCTTCGAAAAAATTATAATTGCAACGTCGTTTGAAAAATGGAAGCAGGATGTGTCGTCTCTTGCTTGATGTGCCCAGAATAATGATATTTATCCTAATCTTTCATGTTTCTATTTTTAAAGACACCAGGTATCATCACAGTCGTAATTAAGTTGTCTATTTTTCACGTTGGTACCTAAAAAAAGATAAAACATGACAAGAATTAGTCCTAATTAAACTCACAAACTGACATGAAGTTATTCACGGCAATACTTGACTGGTACTTGATAAAAGTATTTTTTGCGTTGTTGTTGTTGTGGTTGTTGTCTTTAGAACGTGCCAGATTTCAGTCGTCAGTAACATTTTTACACGCATATTTCATTATTAGGAGAGGTTTATTTTTGATCAATATCAACTATTCTTACTAGTATAGGTACCTAATTTTCGCATTTTCGCAATCTCTAAAATTTAATGCCTAGGTACGTCACATGTATTCAATCTAGTTGTCGGTTTTTTAACAATTAGGTATCTTTGGACTCTTTGATGCCAAAGTTTGTCGCGAGAAGGCCATGAAATTTGAGAAAATTGGAACGAGTGTGTCGGGAAGCTAGGTAGTGCCGGTTGCTAAAAAGTTTACTAAGAACCTCAGAGAATTCGATGGCAATGGTTTTGAAAACTCAAGAATTGGTAGGTATATCCTTGCACAATTTCTTACGGCCGCCAAATATTTTTCCAAGTAAAGTAATTCTGTTGTACAGTATAATCCGTATAATGTTCATATAGAACCTATTCCGCTCCACTGCGAGTCAAATCGACACGATTGGTTATTTGGTACCTTGTAAAAATTATTTAAGCATTACATCATTTTTCAAAAATATGTTGTGTTCATCTGCCAAGAACACTGAAATATTACTACTACATAAAGTGATCTTTGTATGTAAATTGGTTTGCTGTATTTGTCTTTATGAAACACGGTACCTTGGCTCCTGTATACCATGTATTACCACGGTAAATTGCTAGGAGACGCCTTGGCGCTTCAGCTTAACGCAGGTCGCCTGTATAACACGTGTTGACGTTTGTGCATGTTGAGTGCTGTCATAATCACCACGGGGACTTGATCGTTAGTGAGCATTAGCATCATGGTTACCAAAATACAAAAATTGTCTTTTTTGGCAGCCAGCTGACGAACTAATGGGGTATGGGTAATTCTGTGACACCCTTAAAAAGAATCCGGTTTTGAATGTCCTTTTTTTCCAAGAAGTGTTAGCTATTATTGTAACTTGTTCTCTTAAATTTTGAAGTTACGTGCAACAGCCTTTGTTGCAATAAAAGTTGGAAAATTTTCCTTCGTTAATATAAGTAAGATGGGAAATTTTAAATAAAACTGTATTGCAATAAAATCAATTATCGTCTGCCGTCGGCTACCTTTATTCTTTACCAAGTTTGCTGCTTTCTTTGTGGTTTTTTGCTTACTGTAGAGTTTTTTTCTTTTACACTCTGAAAAATTTGCTACAAAACCACCTTTCCACCCTCCAACAAAAGAACAACACTAAACGGCCATATAAATAGTTACACCCTAACAAATTGTTTATTTATTGTTAATACGACAAAATAAGTGGTGAATTTGGGTGCAGTCTTAGAGATATTAAAATTACCGAATCCAAATTAAATTCCTGACAGAATGAACTTAAATGACACAAAATTCAACAGGTTGTTTATTCGGAAATTTACATTTAATATAACACATGTAAAGATTAATTGAATTCTTTAAGATCGGTTAACTCAAATTTTAAATTCAAATTTTATAGCAATCCGTATTTTTCCTACAGTGGATCTTAAAAGGTATTCGATATTAATTTTCACAAATTTACTACAAATAAATAAAACTAACCTTGTATTACACTTTTTGGAGCTGTTGTTTTTCTGAACATCTAGGTAATATTATATATAACTACGTTTAATGAATGCGGTTACTGTGCATTTGAGAACACTTCGCAGTCAGCATATACACACTACAAACATCTTCTATAATGAGATTTCTGATTGTTGAAACTGTCAAAAGTTTTTGTTAGCACGAATTAATTTTATAGGTGTCCCGCGAATTATTTAATTTAGTCATTTATCGCGTCACGAATACGATGGAGGGCGTATATGTATATTAAAACGAGCTCTTTTCCGTTTGGTTTAATAATTGGGGGAAACGTTTGAAACTTAACTTAATCTTGACAACCAAAAATTTTCTGCACGCTGTAGATCTCCCGATGAATATTAATCTAGACACCAACTGTTCGCTTTCAAAGCTTAATTGCGAATTAATTAATTTGGTGCAAAATAATCCTCTCTCTTAGTTAGAGCGTAATTTCGAACACCCAAAAAATGGTGGAATGTTTTTTTAACATGATGATGCCTAATTTCTATTTCTTAGTTTCACCAATACCAAGCTAGTTTTGCGGTCTTTAATTATTTTAAGAATTGTTGACGCTAGGTTTTCACAGTCTGAATTTATGTTGTAATGATTTAAGCCCTAAGGGACTGTAACCTTACAGAGTTATTAAAAATAGGTAATTTGAGCCATTACCTAGACTTCCCGACTCAAGATTAGAGCAATTAAAAGAACAAAGAAGCATTGATAATTTGTTACCGTATGAAAATGACACGGCATTGATTCCAATCATTAAATTTAAAACTTAAAAACTAACATGAGGAATATTCGTCTGGGAGACTGTTTCAAAACAATGTTTACACTTTAAAAAATTCTACTTTCGCGTATTTCGGTGGGAAAAATTAAAAGAATTCTAATATTCAAACGCTCTCGTTACAGTACCCCCTTATGCTTTTAATAGCGAAGAAAACATGAAATTTGAAAAAAACAATAAGACACTTTAAAAAATTCTTCAAAAAATCAAAAAATTCTAAAAATTCCTAAACAAAATCCAAACCCACTAACTTAATCACATCTTAATTATGTTTATGCGAACACTGTTGCAAGAAGAAATTCCCTCATCTGTAATTGGTGGATTTTCTTTTTCTCTTATCACTTCGTACTGATGAGCAAAATGGGTGGTGGCACCGCAATCTTTGCTAGAAGTGGAAAATTAAGTTTGGCGTTAAAACTATCACGCAAGTGTACGAATACTGTACTGCATTATTAACAGTAGGTAATGATAAATGCATAATCTCCGCCTTGTATAGAATCCAGTGACTTTTTTGCCCTATTTGACGAGCTCTTGAACTGTATCTTTTCCAAATGCAAACGAATATCCATCGTGTCAGAATTTTCAAACGTTTTTGAAAAATGTTTACTCACACGTTTGACCCACTGCTTTAAAGATTGCCGTCTACACGCTCCTTCTCAGCAGCACGGCTTCAGAAGCGGCATATTCGACTCGACCAACTGCATATATAAATGCCTTGATCAAAAACTGTATACCTACTTTGGAGATTTATTTTGAAATATCTGAAGCGTTTGATGTTTTTAACCACCACAAGTAGGTACTTGGATCAGAAGCTGCGTTGGTCTTAATGCAATGTCTGTTTTAATGTTTTGAACGGTCATGTTTAAATGTCTATTTACACATATCTGTATTACCGTTTTGACATTCTAATATTACATATGTAATCTTCAGGGAAATAAAATAACTGACTAACTAATCAAACACTCTTCACCCTACTCCAAAACCTAAAACCGAAAAATGACAAAGTTAAAATTCCAACTTTCTTCATCAATTCTTCAAATAATTCCTACTTCTTAAAATCCTTCCAAATTTTCTTTAAATCTTTATTTCATAATCAATTTTCATTCTTCTGATTGTTATGGCTGAGTTGTTCTTCTGATTGAATCTTTATTTCTATTTTTCTTACTAATTTGGTTCCGGTGATCCTTCTATTTATTCGTCTTTTTCTGTTTCACTCAATAACTTGGAATATTGTGCTATTTCAACTTCATCTTAAATGTTCTTACGTTCATATAACTTTTTGTTTTGTTTGTCTTGTTTACCAATCTTCACCAAATGTTCTAACTTTTTTTTCTTTTCTTGTAATAACATCGCTTCCTTTTCTTTCTACAAATATTCTTGTACCAACTGGCTATTCTCTTTTGTTATTTCTTCTTAAGTTTTACACTAAATTCGTGTGCTCACAAAAGATCTTCTTGAGCTTTGATTAACCCTTCTTCTAACATTTTTTCTCCTCAAATTTACCTTCTTCAGATTGTTCTTCTACCCCCACCAATTTCTTTAAAATGACTAGTTGACTCTTCATTCGTTGTTTTCATCTTTTTGACTTTTTTATTCAACTTGTTTTAAATTTAAGTTAATTTCTTTAATTTCTTGAATTGTAATTTGTTTTACTGTTTCTTTTGTATCTTCTTCTATTGTTTTCTTCTCTTGTATTCTTGTAATTTCTAATAATAATTTTGAATGTAATAATTATAAATTAAATTTATTTGCTGCTTGCTTCATCAAATTTAAAACTTGAAAACTAACATGAGCATTTTCGTCCGAGAGAGGGCAACCCTGATTTGAATTTGATTTTTGTTTTTGAGTTGCTCGACGGGACTTGGCTTATTACAATAACTTTGACGTAACTTCTAATGCATCTCACAGCGCCGTGGTTGCGCAGCTTTTCAGTGCTAACGATACCTATACTTTCTAATTATCCGTTTAAACCATTAGGTTATCTGTTCTTCCCCCTGTACCCCTAGAAACATAAAGCATATATTATTACACATAGATTTTATGAAATAAAACAATTAGCAAAGTTTTTGATTGTAAATAAGCACACATCAACTAAGTAACTACCTACCAACAAAGGAAAAAAAAAAAACAAAAAGTATGTTAAAAACACAAAAATTATGTTATGTATACTCTTATTAGACCATGGTTTAGTCCGTCCCTCTGTCTGTCTGTTCCTCGTCTACCTTGAGAACAAAAAGAGACAGCGATGTCAAACCTTCACCTTCTACGAGTTCAAGGATCAGTGCTATTGAATAAGAACCTGATTTTTCTAATGTGAGTTGACTGTTAAAAAATTGCCTTATTGTACTCAATTCGTCGTATCTTGTTAATCTATAACAACGTACTCGACTCCGAAATTTAGTGTGGTACATGATTTAATTCCAGTCATTTCCAATCATTAGGTGCATCTCACTGCCAATCACTACCAGCATCCACACTGGAGAACTATACGGCATCCTAGAAGCCATAAATACGCTAACACCAAGATACACCAAGGTAGCAGTATGTACAGATTCCCTGGCTTCTATACATTCGCTCAAAGATGTATACACCCAAAATCCGCTCGTGCAATCCATTCACGACTCTATCAGACATCTTTCTTCCCAGGGCGTATCCATAACTCTGGTATGGACACCTTCACATGTTGGGATTCCCGGAAATGAAGCAGCAGATCGTGCCGCAAAGAAAGCTTCTCTGAACGGGATTCAAAAAAACATCCAACTTTCCACAGACTTAAAAGCGTTCTATAAGAGCCACATACGCAAAACCTGGCAGACGCACTGGAACAGTGTTCACTCAAAACTTCACGAGATCAATCCAACAGTAAAGCCATTTAAAGCTGCCCCCATGTCCAGGAAAAGTAAAATTATCATCCGAAGACTGCGAATCGGACACACAAGATTAACTCACATGCATCTCTTAACCTCCGATCCTCCACCCGTCTGTGAACACTGCAACAATCCACTGACTATAAAACACATCCTTATCGATTGCGAACATCATGCAATTACTCGACGCTTCCACACACTGAAGAACAGCTTAAATCAAATTCTAAACTCTACCGACCAACTCCACCATGTGACCAAGTTCCTCCAAAGTATCAATATATATGACAAAATTTAGCGAATAGCTCTTAAGTTAAGTTTAGAAATGTGATTGTTCCTGTGTCAATGACCTTTGATGTTGAGACACATTAATTTTAAATAAAAAAAAAAAATTCCAGTAATGACGTGCAAAGGAAAACTTTTTATTTTGTCTTACAAAGAGCGTATGCTTATTGGAAAAGACCTGCAGATCATCTACCTATAGCCTTCAATTCATAGAAACCCATCAACGACATTGCCTTTCAAAATTTAACAAAAGATAAATGTCATACAACTGAGATAACTCAATCAGATACCTTCTTGTAGGACATATAAAAATAATCTTAAGAGATTCATATTGAAACATGCACGTGGAAAGAAAAATCCTGATATTGCCAATATTGTAAGGTTAAAGGTTCGTTATGCGCACTGACGCAATTTACTTGAAATACGGATGTAGATTTCAGAGGAAATAACTTTTCCGGCTATTTTGTATCTGGATACAATTACACTTTCGCAAAGGTAAAATCAAAATAATTACCAAAATTTTAAAATAGCGGATACAGAACTTGCTTTAATCAAATTAATGTTAGTGTACGATCATTTTCGTTTTTTTGTTTTCTCGAAATTAAACCACTTCGGTTGGTACTATTACTCATTATAGCTTCAAGTCTTTGTTTTCACGATTGTAATAAAAGTAAGCGGTCGTCATCTTGCCACATTTATCAATGGATTAATTGTTCTCAAAGTCGCAGTTGTCGCCTCATTGTCTGGATTTGGTTTTGAATTATACGCTGTAAGTTGACCGTCTTTGGTTACTTCTACGATAAAGTTAATTGGGAAGCGAGCGGTAAAAAATTTTTAAACAAGACGTTAAGTGTTTTTTTTTTTTTTTTTTAAGGTGCAGCTCATCAACTACTGGGTTATTAGTGCTACACGTTAATCGTTAATCGCAAAACGAGTGTACTACTTCGGAATTATAGTAAGAAGAAATAAGGTAAGAACAAGTTACACATATATTCACGTCTTCGGGTCTGTGAAGACGACTTACTTGAACACACACAAGATAAGACCTCGGATAGAAGGAAACAGGTAGTAACAAAAGGTAAGAAACAGAGGAAAAAACCTAGGAAAGAAATACATGTACTATTTCAGTTTTGAAAAACCACAAATAAACGACGTTCATCAGAATTCTTTGTCCAATCTAGTAATCCTAGCGAACAGGAGGATAGTTTTCTGGTTATTTGGAGACAGTGCTTCTTCCAGTGTGAGTGGCACCCGTAACGCTCTTCTTACATTCTGGTACCTCGTGCATTCTAACAATAAATGAGAAACGGTGATTTCAGTGTCGCATAGGTCACAGATATCTGGTGCGGCTTTTGGAACAGGTGGGAGTGAGTGACTCTAGAGTGGCCAATTCGCGCTCTGGTAAGAAAAATCTCCTCTCGTCTTGTTCCGATAGCAGGCCATGGATCGATTTTTGCTTTTACGCGTCGGAGTTTGTTGTTATTTTGTTGATCCCATACTCTTTGGAATCTCTCCCACATGGACCTTCGAACTTTTATTTTGATATCCTCGGCTAGGATCATGTTGTGGGACTCTCCAGAAGTTGTCGCGTCCCTAGCGACAGAGTCAGCGCTTTCATTTCCCTCTATACCTATATGGGAAGGGACCCATATAAATGTGACTTTGCGGTGACTCTTAGATAATTCTTGTTGGATTTCCGAGCTAAGTAGATTTCTTGGGTTAAACTGTTTTATACTCATAATTGCACTAATGGAATCTGTGTGAATGAGACTATCTTTATTGTTATTACCCTCATTAATATGCTTAAGAGCCTGCCATATAGCGAACTGTTCGGCTGTATGAATACTACACATCCTTGGTAGGGAAAAACCGAGGTGAATTTCATTGGCGACAACTGCAGCCCCCACCTTTCCGTCGTCCGTTTTTGATGCATCAGTGTAGATATGACTTCCCAGCTGACGGTCCTGTATTTCCTTCAAGGTGTTTTTGAAAATGTTGGGATGTGTTTCATCTTTATTGGAGGTGTTAGAGAGTTGCAGATTTATTCTTGGTTGTGATAGAGTCCATGGAGGTATCGTCTTATTTATTTTTAGTGTAGATACAGGTAACTGTTCAAGGTTAAAGTCATTGTATGCTTTTTCAGCCGTTGGTGGACAACTTGAGGCAGATTTTTTAGTCTGGATGTCAATTGAATAGCTGGGAATAGATATTTTTTGTCGGGTGATTATCAGCATTTTTCACGTTCACGCTGTAATTTAAAAGAAGTTGCTGCCGCCTTATAGACAGTGGTGGTTCTCCCGCTTCACATAGGATGCTTATTATGGGACTTGTTCTGAAGGCGCCTGTTGATAATCGGATTGCATGATTTTGGATCGGGTCCAGGATTTTTAAGACTTTTTCCTTGGCTGATGAATATATAATACTGCCATAGTCGATCTTTGATTAAGTGGTTTTTATATTGCAAATAAATTACTATTAAAAGAAACCACAAGGAGGAACCTATGTGAAATTTTCTCGCAGTGTTTTGAAAAAATTATAATAGGAATTTGGCCGGTACTCATTTTAACGCTGAAAAGGAAATTAATAACGCATACCGTTTATACATAGAGACCATTGTTTGGGCAACGAAAATTACCTACAGTAAAGGATTCGTAAATATATCGCGCAAAATAACACATTCGTTAGAGTTCCTTGAGTGTCAAATTACGAGACAAAAAGACCTCGTCCATCCTTAGCAAAAAACACATTAATTCTGTATGCTTATGATGCGTTCAACCTGGGACACACGGTATGTGATACTCATAATAGGTATTATGCATTAATCCTCCGACAAAATACAAATAAAGGTTCTTGCGATATACTGCGTAATTTTAACGCCGGAATAATCCTTGTAAAACAAAAACTGAAGTTTTAAGTCAATATCAATAGCAGTATTTGCGAATGTAACTTACGTCCTTTCATAAAGTTTACTATAGAATGAACGAGTAGAATGCGTAGTACGAATTGTCAACATCAATATTTGGGGTAAACAAAAGGGGTTTTGTTTGGAATACTGCACGTGTATGACTGTAAATAGACGTTATATTTAAATACTAAGTTTTATTCTTTGCTCAAAGTTTATTGATGTCCCTGTTTACGCCGAGGAATTATTTGAACATGTGTCATAATAAAAAGTTTAATTAATACGACTTTAATTAACATCCATTTAATGTTGACTATATAATACATCCACGTGACAAACTTAGATTTCTAGGGCGTTTTCGTACGAAAAAGTTTGACAGAATGTTTCATGGGCATATCGTTAAGACCAGGAATGAAATAAGCTTTCTTTAACCTTCCTGCTACCAAAAAGTACCCATAGTACTGCTGTTACCAAGGAGGGGTACACGTGTACCCCAATTTTTGTTTTTGATGATAATTTTGTACTAAGTGACTTCTGAGCTTTCGTGTTTTTTTTATTCTTTTAATTGTTGCTGATTATTTCACCATCTGCCTTTATTGTTTTTCTGTAAAAAGTTAGAAAATGTATCTGCAAGCAGTATCAGAACGCTGTACAAACTATCCATTGTAAAGATTGTGCTAAAAATATTAATTTTACGTTATTACCTTAACATGTACATTTTATAACGCATATTTACGGTTCTAATACACAAATTTACCTGATGCAGTTGGTTAGAAACCTTTGTTATCATTTAAAAAAACTGTAATCACTTAAGAAGGGTAGAGTAACAGGCAGCAGATAACAAATTGTCTTGAACCCAGCTAAATACTAAATGCCAATTATTATTGGGGTACAAATGTACCCCTCTTAGTATTTGTTAGTGATCCAATTACGTTCATAGCAGGAAGGTTAAGCCATTGTTTAAATACTTTATTAAACAATGGTTAAACTAAATTAACACAAAAGGTAGGTACCTAAAAATAAAGGCAAAATAAAAAAAATAAAAATATAGGGCCGGTTAGAACTAGAACAAAGTAGGTCGCTCCCTGATGTGCGAAGTTCAAAGTTAAAAAACAATTTTATTTTCATGGAGTCGTCAGTTTCAACAATTAACGAGCGCGATTTTTAAATCATATCGGGTATCGGGTATAAGTGTATTGCAAATTTATTTACCGACGTTATTAAATTACAAAATTTATCTCCATTTAAAAAAATGATTGAATTTTTTTCAAAAACAGGATTTAGCTGCCTTTAACGCATCGTATTTATTATTTTATTATTTATATTTCGATAATAGGGAACGGAAAGGTAAGTATAAAAAACTTCTCCAGTTCTTATAATGTGTTTGTTTTCCGGCTCACATTGACAAGTTAAAAAGTAATCGTAAACGATTTACATAAAGCGCATTTCCACTTGCATTCATTTCCCATTTGTAAGATGCAACTTCTGTTAAAATCGTAAAAATCCGGCCACAAATATGAAAGATAGCGTTGCACATGGGCAATCCATTGTTGACGTGCTACTTCAATTTCAGTTTATGAGAAGAATTTCATTTCAATGTTTTTCTAAATAAGAAAGTTGGAACTGCGCATGCGCAAATCTAAATTTTAACACTAATGTTAGATTTTCCTTTGTTCCAAGCGCCTAAGTATCAAATTTCACTTAAATGGTTCCATAGATAAAAAAGTTGCCACTGCGCATACGCAAAATAAAATTTTGAAACTGGCGTTTGATTTTCCGTTATCCCAAGTGCCTATGTATCAAATTTCGTTTAAATTCTTCCATAAATAAAAAAGTTAGCACTGCGCATGCGCAAACCCACATTTTGAAATTGGCGTTTGATTTTCCTTTATTTGAAGTGCCTATGTATCAAATTTCGTTTATATTCTTCCATAAATAAAAAAGTTGGCACTGCGAATGCGCAAAATCAAATTTTGAAACTGGCGTTTGATTTTCCTTTATTCCATGTGCCTATGTATCAAATTTCATTTAAATTCTTCCATAAATAAAAAAGTTTGCACTGCGCATGCGCAAAACCAAATTTTGAAATTGGCGTTTGATTTTCCTTTATTCCAAGTGCCTATGTATCAAATTTCATTCAAATACTTTTATAAGTAAAAAAGTTTGCAATTCGGTTTATAAATGGACGAGATGCGAAAAGGGCACTGTGAATTTTGAATCGATTCGATTCAACTTTTGGCATTACGTATTATATGGCTAAAGCTATGCCCATATTGAATTTCATGCAATTCAGTTCATAACTAACGGAGATGTAAAAGCGATCGAACATTTCTAAACAAAGTTATCGTTCACACGGACAGATAGATGGACAGACAGACAAAGGAACAGACGGAGAGACCAACCGGCAGGCGACAGATAGCAATGCAAAATTATAAACGATCTCTAGGATCGTTAATAAACGGCAAAAGTGTAAAATTATGGAACATGTAAAAATAGTATATTAAGATACAAGTGTATAATCAAGTCTTTAAAGCACGCGCAACGAGTTTAAGGGCACGACGCAAAGCGGAGTGCCTTTAACGTTGCAAGTGCTTTAAAGACCAATTATACACGTGTATCTTATAGTATTTTTTATTATACCTGCAGTATAATTTAAAAATAGGAAATACAATGAAGTCATATTGACGTTATACTCGAATACATGTCTAATTAAGTGGGCTGGGTGTTCGTAATTTCACGATTGCCATGGAAATGTCACTTGACGTTTGCTTATAAAAATCATCGTCTTTGTGAATTAAACGATTTCCGTTGAAAAAGATAATACACCGTCCATTAAATCGCTTGTTGTAAAATCTAAACGAACGTTGGTAGGTGTAAAATCCAATCCAGTAAAGCCTATTATAAAGAATATGAAAAGTTGTTTCCATGGATGAATAGGAAGTTACTTACGAATACAGTCTTAAATGCATCCATAATGCTGGCATATATGAAGGAAATGTCAAAGGTATTTAAATCTTCTATATTTTGGTGCATTCATTCAAAAGTTCAAAGCAATACTGCGATTAAAAAGTGGAACAGATTTGGAAGCATACCCTAAATTACGCGCGTTTGTGAAAGCTTTAACCCTAGGATAGGTACAAGAGCCAAAGAAATGTTCCGCATTTACAGAAAGCGACCTAAGAGGATTTTTTATTTCATCCAGATGACAGTTTCAAAAGTCATACTTGAAGTATCGTTACTTATCAACTTTAAAGCACGTGTGTTTTAAAGGCCCTTTTTCGCACGCATTTGAGTGTTTAAAACGGAGATTGTGATTCAGGTATAATAAAAACGGTTTTTTGTTTTTTTTACAATTTTTTTTGTAAGCGGTACAGAAAAAATTCCTTCCTTGGTACAAGACTCGACACCATAACGAACCAAATAGCGAAAAAAGTAGAACAATAGCTCTTAAGATAAAAAAACTAGTAGCGTCGCAAAGTTAGCGGACGGACGGACGGACGGACGGACGGACGGACGGACGGACGGACGGACGGACGGACGGACAAAGTGGCCACAATAGCGCATTTTTTTTTATTTTTGTGGAAATGCGCTAAAAAGATTCGGAATTATGTCGCGACAAATTATGACTCATGAAGTAGGTAATGTAAAGAAAGCATAATTCATTCGCTTTCTGCCAACAGTCACGTAAACGGTAGTGAGTATAAGAGCGAAATCGTTGCAATTAGCGTTAGAATTTGTTATGTAGAAAGGGGATTCGTTCTATACTTGGTTCTATAGTTAAGGGCTAGGTGAATTAAAAAGGTGAGTGTACTTAAAGGAGTGTAGTGAAGAAGTTTTTTTCGGCGAGAAGTAACAAATAAATTTGCGTTAAGAAGACGTATAGGTCAGTCAACATCGACAATGAATCAACAAAACATTATGTATCTCTGATTTTTAAGTATGTTGTATGGACCCATTAGGGGAATGTATACCCAAGTTTACAACTCTCTAAAAGTTGTGGAAAAAATTAGCACACGAGAAACCGCGACATTTTCGACTTTTTTCAGTTTTTGCTCTATATCTCCTAAACTATGCATTTTTCAACGAAAGCTAAAAAACATACGTTTTTGAAGAACATTAAATGTATAACAATTTAGGCTCAACCGAATTACGGGACTTTGAAAATAGGCCATTATTCCAAAAAGTAAAAAAAAACTATATTAATCCTACTAATAGAACTCATAGAATAGACGTTGTGTCTAGTTAGCCTATATAGAGGAGACGAAACGACAGACACCCTCAAAGATACCGTACTTTTGTCAAGATAGCAGCTAACGCTAAGATTTTGAGAAATCTACGAGTCCTGCAGCTAATTAAATTGCTTAAACTTCTATTATATAATAGCTCTACTCATAGAATTAGTAGTTTAGCCTCAATTTCGATCTAAAGAAAGTCTAAAACTAAAGTGTTCACATTTTGGAAAAAATGGCCAATTTTCAAAGTGCCGTAATTCGGTTGAACCTAATGCCACACAAATTATTTCCTAATTTATACCATTTTTTACCTGAGCTAGATGGATGTAAAAGTACAGAAAGGTAAGTTTCAAAAGTATCATCTACAACAACAAAGAGAACGAAGAAATTGCTAGAATAATACACTACGAGGCTGAGAAAATCTTCAACCCTTTAATTGTGAGGGGCACCTTTCTGCCGGGAAAAATTACCGAACCAACCTTTTATTTGTAACCATCCGTTACATGATTTAGCTATGAACGATTTTGATCAATCATTGCAATTTCTTATTGGAAGCAATTTACCTACGTGGCTGATTCCTTCAGAGAACATGTTTTTTCTACAATTTAAACGGCGTGTATTGTCTTCGTTTCAAACTGGCATAATAATTCACGTTTGAACGAAAATAACTTCTTCAAACAAATTGTTTGGTTAGTATGGTAATGCTAATGATAACAATTCTTGTACAACGCTAACTTCCTATTTTTGTATACTTACATGGTATTCCGCAAAATACAGTGAATTTTTTTAAAATGCGAACATAGTATAGGAATTTATATGCAATGTAATTTCCCTATGTTCGATTTAAAAAAAACACACATCAATCTATTGAGTAGTTCAAATGAGTAGTAGGTACAATTGACAGCTGTCACATTTTTAAAAATACCGCCGTCCAATTTAATTACGAAATCGGTTAGGTTAATGCTTAGAATGTCAAGGAGGACACTTCGAACATTATTGTAATTGCTTTCGTTATTTATTTTCTTATTTTCTTCATTTATGTATTGAATAGGTCAAATTAGTAGAATACCTGGTGCACATGACCTACAAATAATTGAAGGTTGGTTCACAATGAATTGTGATGTCAGCGAGTGCCATGTGAAGTCAAGTTATCGTAAGTTTAAGAAAAATTCAACCTAAAGTTGGTATGGCCTCACATGGCTTATTTAAAGAAATTTTACCGAGTGCTCTTCATCATAAAGACTATGAGTTGCTGTTCATAGTCACACAAGTTGCGCGATTTGGGAATGTGAACCGCGCACACCTCATAAATTGATGTGTTTTTTTTAAATCGAATATAGGGAAATTACATTGCATGCAAACTCCTATGTTCGCATTTAAAAAAAACTCACTGTATGTAAAATGGAATTCACACTTTTTTTTCAAAATCTGCAACAATTTTTTATAAAAAAACCAAATTTGATTGTTAACTGGAACACACTGGTGATTGTTGTCAATATGAGGTTGAATTAGTGGCCTATCTTACGTTTGGTATTATTATCAAATTGGCATTAATATTATTAATAATATAAAATTGCAATTAATGGAAGCGTATGTATATTTTCTGATACCCAGGTTTACACCATACACGGAATTCGTTGTTCACTATTAGCAGTTTTACAAAGTAACTACTCGTAATCTACTATAGTAGATTCCGACCGGGATCATGCAAATGAATATTCATTTATATTACATACGCCTTCCAACTTAGCTGCGGTTTAGGCACTCGATGAACTTCTGCGATATAGGTGTTAGACAGTGGAGTATATAGTAGCATTGTATTCTATTCCCAAAGTAATTCAATCTCGAGCAATTTGCTCCCCTAACTTTGTTTAAATTTAATTCCTACACACTTGTATACCCCCACAATAGATTGTTATGTGGATGATCGTTTCTGCTCCACGTGTAACAAAAAAAATCAATTTCTAATGCAAAAATAAAGTGTATTCAGCACCGCATTTAAGCATATAATCCGCTTCAGTGTTAGTCGTCAGTAAATAACTAATTGCAAAGTATTTAATGGAAAATTTATGTGCGAATCGGTGCCTCGTACTATTAGTAACATATGAACTGCTAAGAAAAATTTTGCATGAAAACTGCGGCCTAGAACCCGTATTGTTTTATTTACTGCAGAGTACCGCATTGAAAAGTTTCCATCCAGGTGTATGTTTTTGTAAATGACTAAATTAATTTTAAAATTACAGGAATAGTGGAAATAATACTCGAAATACTTCATTCTGGAAGGAGATCGACATTTTTATCGTTTACTTTTCTGCGTGTAAAATACATTACCTACCTTTTCACTTTGGTACACCTTACAGCTCACGCGATTTAGAAGGAAAAATCTCATCAGAAAGCAAATTAAATTTCCTATCGCTCGACCGCTCTTTATATATTATTTAAGATTTTTCCTCAGAGATTGCAACAGGAGGGCTACAAATGTCTCACTGAACTAAAGTCTCAGCCCAAGCTTGTTTTGATATATTCATTCGGAAAAAAATAAACCTGTGTGGATGCTTTACGTTTCGATAGATATGCAATAGAAACATTATATACCCATTATAATTTCTTTTGTTATGTTTCGAATGTTATGAAACTAATTTCATCCCTGAGTATTACACCAGCATAATTGACCCAAAAATGAAAAGGTTACGTTTAGTACAGTTGTACCAAAAAAGGCTGAATAGAGGAAAAAACTGAGGGGTGGGGTGTGAGCTAAGTTTGGGGAGAGGGGTTAAACGTCCCTTTTTTAGTTTTGCGTGAATAACTTGACAGCTGTTGCTCCTAATTAAAAATGTTATTCCAGAGAATTAAACAGCATAAAATTATCTACAAAATGATATAGCACAGTCTATACCTATAAGTAGTAATATAGAGCAGCAAAATCTATGGTAATAATAATACTAAATGAGATGAAGGTAGACAAATCTAAATTTTTCAAATATTAGCCGTTTCGTGTGAAATGGAAAACGCGTTTTAGAGGTGCCTCTTGGTCTTAAGTTGTTCTATGCTACTCCGGCAATTACCTTACGAATTAGGAAAACTGCAGGAAAACCTAATTCGGAGTAGCCGGCAGAATGCTCGGAACTGGTCTATGGTAATTCCCATCTCTGCCACAGATGAAAAATTCACCTCAACCCAGGTTCGAACACCCGACCTCCGGATTTATAGTCCAGTGAACCATAAAATATTCACACGGTATATGATTTTTACTTTCATCATTGAATAAGTAATCATAGTTACTTATTCAATGCTTCCATGAAATAACTTTCTGCATATTAAACGAGCTTTACTTTTGTATCACACTTTAAAAGAAAAATAACAATTAGGTAAGTACCTACTTGTAGTTTATTATAGGAATAATGAAGCTTGATTTATATAATAAATGATATAATCCGTTACAACGAAATCAGTGGGGACTGGGGATCGAGAAGATTCCATCGTTGTTACAAGTGTACCTACAAAGATAAATTGTTTCATATTACTTGGACAATTCGGGAACGGCAATACGAAACAATTAACAAAAATTCAATTAATCTCTTCATCTCGTGTGCTCTTAAATGTTACTATGACAACTACAATATATAAGTAGATAGGTACATACATTTGCATATATGAATAATCAATCCCGTGTAAACGGCAAAATTTTCAACGGCTTTTGTCACTTGACTTTCTAGTAACACGATAACGGAATAAATTTAGTGCGAGCATTTTTTTTTGTAGGGAATATATATTGAAAGCCGTAAAGCTCCGTTCTTGAGTGCCGCCTAACGAAGTAAACTTTCACAGAAAGGTCATTCCACAATCATTCTTGTTACGGGAACCTACTTGCAAAAACTCTTTATTCGCACTAAGTGCAGAATTGCTCCAAGAGACCAAGATAAAGTAGTTCTGGAATGTATTTCGGATAGCACATTTTGTGGAAAAATATTTCGAGATTCTCAAGAGAAGGCGAAGATTTTTCTCAGAGAGCTTTAAATTACAGTTCGAAACAATGCAAGGTATGGGGTGTTATATATAGAATGCCAATATTAGTGGAAAGAAAGTCAAAAGAAAGTTTGACGTAGATAATATAGATAATTTTACATTTTGAGGTTTTCAGTTTATAAGGGACAGCAAGAAATATTGAGGCAATTCCTAATGGAAGTGGTTAGTAATTTACGAGTGCTATCCCATTTAGTAAAATCTCGTCGTTACATGCCCTTAGGTACAATAATAGTTAAGTATATTTATTATGCAAGAATATTTTAACGATCGAGTGAAAACTTCATTCATGACCAAAGTATCAATCTTCTTCTGGCTACTTTTTAATCGCGATTGGTTTGGCGGTTTGTGAAGGATATAAATAAGGGAGAGAAAACGATCCCTTTCGCTTCGGCGTGGTTTCCAATGATTATGTAATAAACTTCACTAATAAGACGCCAATTTAATACTTGCTATAAAATAAAGTAAATTTGAGTAATGTTTGTCTTTCTATCCCAAAAACACGGTATAGTAAAATACATAGTGAGCATGAAATTAACTAATGCTTGCAGAACTGTTTGTATTACCGGATTAAAGGGCAACCTTCTTATATGGGAAAAACGCAAAAATTTTAATTTAGGAGCGCTACCCAATGTGCGTAGAATTTTCTGGAAGAGGGATTTTTGTCGCGGCGTACTGTTTACAGCGATGCGAGATTCCATCTCGTTAAAATTGCTTCGTGTTGCATGCTCCTTTGGCATCGATTTTGTAGGTTCATCGTTTCCTAAGACCTCGGAAAAGTATACCTACAGCAACAATATTGTCCTAGTCCAACCATGTGGTGTTCTATGAAATGTCTCTAGCTGGATTTGATTATGATGATAAGCTAAATTTACAGCTTAATCTTAAAATAAAAGCATATTTAGGCTAACTCTTTATATATACAGGGTGTAGCACCTAAGACCCCTCGAATCCTACCTTCTTTACCATAATAATAATCAAGTTTATAATCTGTAATAGCCATAGACTATATAAGATTTGTCCAATAAGAGATATACGTACATATTACAATACATTTAGTCACAAACATAACATATATTAAATAAATAATTAAAATCACACAATATACCAGGCACATTCATTTATCAAAACCGAGATGACAAAAACTCATGACTAGAATAGAAAGCGCTTAATTTTAAATAACTGGTAACGGTTTTCTTTAATTCTTTTACAGATAATAATAATACTTTATTATCCTGGCGGAGACAAGCTGTAAGCTGTTTTTCCCAACCAGCAGAATTACAATTTACAATTACAAAATACTGATTGAAAATAACATAAACTAAAAAAGGTATACTATTTCAATAACTTGAATTGTACGAGACTACATGAAAAGAAAATAAATGAAATCTTAGACGAAGACAGATTGACAAAAATGACAAAATTTCTCCACGTGTGTACATAATATCTAAAAGAAGTATATAGGAGGTAACATATAGAAAGATTAGGTAACAGAAACTTGCTATACTTAAAGGTCTAATTATTATTCATTGTAAATCATAATTTTTACTTTGCGCTTAAATTGATAGCTATTCAATGATTTGTATTCATCAGGCAGCTTATTGTACAAAAATGCTGACATGTATGTAAACGAAGATTTGTAGCTTTGCAATCGATGTGCAGGTATTTGAATATCGTTTGTATTTCTAAGTTGACGATCATGTAAATCTCTCCGAAAACGTATTGTGGACTGTAAGTATGGGGGCACGCCAGATTTTATAATTTTGTGAATTAAACACAAATAGTGTATAGTCCTCCTATCGTTCATTCGGTAAAGATTCAATTGCTTGAGATGAGGTGTGATATGTTCTTGCCTATTTACGTTACTTACATAACGTACGCATGCGTTTTGAACTTTTTGGATTCTGTACGAGTCTGAATTTTTTAAGCAAGGACCATACACAACATCACAATAATTAAATAGGGACAACACAAGGGAATTAACAAGTTTACGTTTAACAGAAAGTGAAAGAATATTTTTATATTTATAAAGACACCGAAGCCGACCATACGCGGATTGTATCAACTTACTTACATGCGGGGTGAAGGTAAGATTTTCGTCCAATATCAGACCCAAGTTTTTGTGAACGGTTTTAAAGTTTATTACGTTGCTATCAATATTTACATCGGTTAGTGAAGAATTAATTCCCCCAAGCAAATGTTTATTAACATTCCTACAGTTTTAGATGGATTTAGAATAAGAGAGTTGTTAATTGACCATTCGGATATACGATGCAGATCTTCATTAATTAAGGTAGTTGTATTTGAAAACTGCTCTGAATAAAACGAATAATAAACTTGATTATCGTCTGCATAACTGTGGTACCGACCGTGGTGTACACATCTACTGAAGTCGAAAGTAAACAGGGAGAAAAGAAGTGGCCCTAAAATTGACCCTTGCGGATGATAACGAACGGTAACTCTGAGGAAGTTTATTGTAAAATTGTATATCATAATAATGACTGCAATTTTTTGAAGTATTTAGTCGTAGTTGATTGGAACGAATATTATTTTTATTTCTTGTGTGGTACTCATATGATAAATTACGCAGTCGGAAAGTCGATATGTTAGCGGCAACGTGTAATATGCAATTTAATATATAAATACATGGAATTGTTAAAATTCTAAGTTCTATAAATTTATGTTTATAGCAAGTTCTATAGTCCAGATCAGTTACAATTCTAATAGCACACCTTTGAATTGAAAAAATTCTTTTAACGCCTGAAGTATGTTCCCAGGTAATAATTGCATAACACATTATTGAGTGGAAGTATCCATAATATGCAGTGATAACAACATCCTTAGATACTACGGATTTTAAACATCGCAATAATGCTTTCTATAGTTTGACAGCTACCTGACTACAATGAGTTGACCAGTTTAACTTCTGATCAAGTGTCACTCCTAAAAACTTAATTTGTGTTGAGTTTTTTACATTGTGACTGTGTCTCAATGTGAAAATACGTTTTTCCGTTTTTGTTTGATGAATTTTTAGTCTCTTATTTAGTAACCATTCTTCGATATTCTCAATAAATTGATTATCGTCCTTTAATTCGTGACATCTACTCAATAAAGTTGTGTCATCTGCATAAAGAATAACATTGTCTTTCTGTTTAACATTGACACGATACTATCACGGAAGTCGCTCACATTTTTAGAAAAACATAGATTGTAGACCGGGATCAAGTTTTCTAAGACCGGCAATCTTTCTTGGCGAGAGGTTTACAAGCATTGATCACTTTCGTTAACGGAATCCGAATAACAGTCAGCGTAGATTTTGTAATACTAGCAGTTATATCAAAAAATCTTTGCAACTACTATTAATAGCATTTACAATATCTCGAACATTATTGAATGATAAATCAAAGGATATCGAAGTTATAGCATAACTTGTAACTAACTTGGTCTTTATTTTGAGACGGAAGTGAAGGGCTTATTTCGTCAGAAATGCTCACAAAAAAGTCATTGAATTCATCAGAAGTTAAATTTGTGGTACCTCCGCAACTCTCATGGCTATTTTGTTTTATTACCTTCCACATAGCCTTGATGGGAATTTTTTATAAAATTATCATTGGCTCTAATTTTGTCTTTACTTGTAACGAGTGGTTTTATTTCGCGCCAAATTTCATTAAAAATTTCGAATTTCTTGTCATGATAGTGAAGGTCACCCTGTATATTTCATTATTTGTTCCGGTTAGAAATTTTGTGTTTGGGCATTTCGGTTCGCTCAAGACTATGGTCCGATAGATTTAATTTCGCTCAGATTTAATTTCGTCGTGGGAAGAGTGCAAAGCTGATTGACGTCATCATGAGTAATGCGAGTTTTTTGTCGTTCGTTTATCAACTTTGGCGCCGTCTGGACCGAGAATAGGAGCGGATGTAGCACCGAGCTGTCAGAGATAAGGGAGTTTCCACGTCATCAGCAGAAAACCGTGAGATCAGTTTGGTCAGCAGTTCTTTGAGGTTAATGACGAAGTTAGAGTGGGTTAAGTCTTATTTATCTGAACCAATGGGAGAATTTCTAGCGGGAGCCATTTTTGTTTTATGGTAATTTGGGTGTGGTTTTTTCATTTCAATTCTGAAGAAGGGGATCGTTTTTGGAAAGACTCGCGGCTAGTACGTCGAGGGGTCAACACGTACTTTGAGTGATCGCGTTTTAAAAAAGACTCGCGGTTAGTACTTCAAGCGGTCAACACGTACCTTGAGCGATAGTTTTGGTACACTTGGCGGTTTGAGCCACCGGCTTATTTCGGTTGCTCCCAGTTGCGTGCTTTTTGCACCCGTTCCGAAGTGTTATTTTCTTTTCGTGTTGATTTTTTGGCGAAGAAGGCCCACGTTTCAATCGGGTGATATTTGGGCGAACCCTTGAGCTTCACCCCAGTTTACTTTGGATGCAGTGAATCGCGTTAGGATACGTTGTGTTTTCTCGAGGATATATAATTCCAAGTGCTGCCCTAGTCCTCAAGGCGCAGAATTTCGGGATCCGCCCCAGGTGGAATTTCCTACTAGTGCCGTAAGGTCATTTGTCGAAGGAGCGCTGCGTTTCGGAGAGATATTTGCCCCAAGAAGAGCTGGTGAAATAATACTTTGAACCATCGCGGTTTACCGTCGGATAGTGATCATAAAAGTTTGTGTTCTGCCGTACCGCTAACTCAAAAATCTGTATTCCGCAGGCGGTCAAAGCTAATAAACTAATAAAATAAAATTAAATACACTGTGCTGTGTAGAAACTTTGGCAACTAGCCGTCTCCCACTCGCCACGCGAAGGATTTCCGGGACTAAGTTTCCGTTTCAAACGCTAAACTTTGCTTTCGTTCCGAGGAAGGATAGGCACCGTGGATTTTTGTTTCCGTGTGTTAAATTCAAGCCACCCCTAGGAAGTCACAGAGACCTAAGTGTCAGGTTTCATCACATCCACCCTGTACCAGAGGAAAGAGCAGTTCACAAGATCGGCTGTACAAATGTTGTAAAGGTTAGTCTAATTACATTTGTAACATTCTGTAAAATTCCACTTTTTGGTAATTAAGCTATAGTGAAAAAAATTTTTGATTTGATTGTTTATTAAAGTCCAATGAACGATTACCAAAGAGTAGGATAAATTTTTGTGTTTATTTAAATAAGTCCCAGCCCACGCTGGATTAAAAACGATTACCTGTTGTTGCAATTTTCAAACTGTAGAGGATGGCCACCCCTTGAGTAAATTAGTTTCACCTGTTAGGATTTTTTAGTTAGTAGTTGTCATTGTTAAGCTAGTGTTTTTACAAGTAGAAGAGCAGAACTGCTAGATCCCTGTAAATTGTTTGTATCGCTAATCTCATTTCAATATATTATCTATTTGGTTTCAATGTGCCTGTCTTTAAAGAAGAACGAGGGGAAGGAAAGGGAGGAGTAGGAGTTGAGGCAGGAGACTGGTAGGCGGCAGGTCAAGGTTTGTTACGCAGTTTCAAAAGAGTTAAAAGCCCACCGATTTGAGTTAGCCGGAGCATTTATTTTTATCGATTGAGCAGCCTGAGAAGAAGACGGTTTGCCTTGCCGGGCGGAACCGATGGTAATTTTCAAGTCCAGAAGGAACCACCGTAGCATACTCAATTCTTTTTTATAAAACTTTCTGTGTACTTGCCAAGTAGGCCAAGTAATAGATAACTGAATAAATGTTTATAAAAATGAACATTAATTTAACCTCAACTTCACTCAAACAATAACAATAATAACAAAATAACTAGAACTACACATAAACACAAACAAATTCTTTATGTGGACAAATATAGTGAATATATTGTTTGGAGTCAGAGGTGTTTAAGAAGTTGCCTACACGTAGGGGTTTTCATTAATATCTGTTTTAACGGGCGTCTAGTCACATTTGCGTTTAAATGTTTGCTGGCCCTGGCAACGCGGCGATGAGACACAGAATAGTGTGACACGTTGAGTGTAAACACGTCAGATGCTAAATTTTACATATTTTCAAATTGTTGCTTTAAAATAATTGATTTTGCCTTTTTTGCAATTGTGGTAATGTTATTGATGATATCCTGCTGATAGTAATTACCCGTATTCCGTCATATAGCTGATCAATCCATTTTAAATTTTGCATAACCTTACATATTTCGGTATTTCCTCCATAAATACATAAAGCATATTCTAATTATTTCTAATTACAGGAAAAAATGGGTGCAGTGGAACAGCCGTGTTATACCCTTATAAATGCTCTCAGTGACTCAGAACCCTATAATGAAATGCAATTAAAAATTGACTTGGAAAAGGGGGATGTTAAAGTTAAGATCGAGGCATTAAAGAAGACCATAAACATGATTTTAGCCGGTGAACGTTTACCTGGGGTGTTGATGATTATCATACGCTTTGTCCTTCCCCTACAAGATCATACGGTCAAAAAACTGTTGTTAATTTTTTGGGAAATCGTTCCAAAAACCTACGGGGATGGTAAACTTTTGCAAGAAATGATTCTTGTTTGTGACGCGTATAGGAAAGATTTACAACATCCAAATGAATTTGTACGTGGATCTACCTTACGATTTTTATGTAAATTAAAAGAACCCGAGTTATTAGAACCTTTAATGCCAGCAATTCGTGCGTGTTTGGAACATCGGCACTCTTATGTTAGACGAAATGCTGTCCTAGCAATTTTCACTATATATCGCAACTTTGAATTTTTAATTCCTGATGCCCCAGAGTTGATTGCAACGTTTTTAGATGGTGAACAAGACATGTCTTGCAAGCGCAATGCGTTTTTGATGCTATTGCATGCAGATCAGACACGTGCACTTTCTTATTTAACGTCCTGCTTAGATCAAGTGAATACTTTCGGTGACATCTTGCAGTTGGTTATTGTAGAATTGATCTATAAAGTTTGTCACAGCAATCCACTGGAACGGTCGCGGTTTATTCGATGTATTTACAATCTTTTGAACTCGAGCAGTGCTGCCGTGCGATACGAAGCTGCCGGGACATTAGTCACACTATCCAATGCCCCAACTGCAATAAAAGCGGCAGCCACATGTTACATTGAGCTGATTATCAAAGAGAGCGATAACAACGTGAAGTTAATTGTACTGGACCGTCTCATTGCATTGCGTGAACATCCCGCGCACGAGCGTGTCTTACAAGATTTGGTCATGGATGTTCTGAGAGTGTTGGCGACACCGGACTTGGAAGTTCGCAATAAAACGTTAGGCCTAGCTTTGGATCTTGTCTCCTCACGTAACATTGAAGAGATGGTGTTGGTGTTAAAGAAAGAGGTCTCAAAAACGCACGATGTCGAACACGAGGACACTGGGAAGTATCGGCAGTTGCTAGTTCGCACCTTGCACTCTTGCTGTATTAAATTTCCCGACGTGGCTGTCACTGTTATACCTGTTCTAGCAGAATTTTTGTCGGATACTAATGAATTGGCTGCCACCGACGTTTTACTATTTGTCAGAGAAGCTATTCAGAAATTTGAGCACTTGCGACCTTTGGTAATTGAGGTAAGGTGGTTGATTATGTTTTTAATTATCTAATATTTCAAGTTAGCAATAGACAGTGCAACACTGAACTAAATTTCCAAAAAATTATTAATAAAATCATCAGGGGTTGCAAAACAATGGAACGAGGAGAAAACAGAGCCCTGAAATTGTGCACCGAGTTGTGCACACTAATTGCACTCTGATTTCTCTCCAATATTACTTTGTTACCTCGTTTGTTACCTACTGTAATTCTACTTAATTCCACAAATCATGTACTTAACATAATAATAAAATAAATCCAACTAGTATCTGTGTGAATTGCGCCCTACCCCATTTAGGGCTCATTCTACAATGCAAGATGATTATTATTATTATGAACTGTAGAAGAAGTAGAATTTTGTAGAATTAAATTCCGAACGTACATGCAAACATAATTATTATTTCATACAATTTTTAGAATTTTTTAGTTTTTTATAGAATTTTTTAGAATGTAAAAATTTTAGATTTTTGTTTAGAATTTCCAAGAATTTTTTTCGAACGCACTGGCACATACGATTAAGTATTGTTTTAGACAATTTTTAGAATTTTAGTGTACACAAATTTCAAGTGGTTTAGTCCAAGGAGAAAATCACTAAAAATTTTTAGTTTTTTGTAGAATTTTTAAATGGTTTAGATTTTTTTTAGAATTTTTTAGAATACCCAGAATTTTTTTAGAACTTCTTGAATTTTCTATTGCTGAAATATGACCTCGCACCCTAAACCACCTGGCCAAATTTGACTTTGCACCCGGATAAACTGCCAAAATTTGACCTTGCACCCTGGACCGACTACAAAGATTTGACTTTACACCTTGGGGCCAACTACCGAAATTTCTACCCCAGGCCAACTGCCAAAGCACCCTTCCCATTGTCAAAGAACCCTTGCCAACTGTCAAAATTAAGGTGAGAATTGTTCCACAATTTCCAGAATTTTTCCAATCGTCATCTAATAAAAACATTATTATTATTATTAAGTGCGGCAATACCTACTACGTGTAAGGGAGTATAGCTCCTAAGTATATGGGTCAGATGGGGGTCTCTGTTTATTCCAAAAATATTTTAATCCTCCATACCACTCAGTTTTGTAACCACTATTAATTAAAACTTTTTTTTAAATTTTATTTTTGGTGTAAAACAATGTACAATGTCAAAACTAGCATTAGTGCTCGTCCTCATTCTAAATTACATTGTCCAATAGAAAACGTTCATTTGTAAGAAAAACTGTAAAACAGGGTCCAGGGTTTTCACTAAGTACCATTCTATTGCTAACTTAAATATGCGTTGCGTGTGTTTTAATCATGATTTAATGTGTGACAATTTTTAGAAATTATTGGAATCGTTTGCGGAAATCAAATCTGTCAAAGTTCACCGAGCAGCATTATGGATTCTCGGGGAGTACGCCACAACCGTCACCGATATAGAAACCGTTGTGAAACAATTTCATCTCACCCTAGGAGAAGGAATTTTGTTGGAGATTGAACAGAAGTTAGTAAGTGGAGAAACCTCGACAGACGGCGCTAGTGTTCCTCAAGCCACAACTACTACTGCTACATTAGTTACATCCGACGGCACTTATGCTACACAATCTGCATTTAACACAGTCCAGTAAGTTACACACTGAATTTTCGTGTGTTAGTTGTATGTTGCAATTATGCAGGAAATCCAAAAAGGAACAAAGGCCACCACTTCGTCAGTATTTAATGGATGGAGATTTTTTCATAGGAGCTGCACTTGGTACAACCTTAACCAAGCTTGCTCTTCGCTACGGGTTGTTAGTCAATGAAGCCAAAAGGAATCATTTCGATGCCGAAATTATGCTTTTGCTTTCGGGTATTATTCATCTTGGAAAATCTGGTAAGTGCGTAGTAAATTAGTTCATCCTTGGTGTGAGTCCAATTTAAGAAAATTTTAATCTTGATTTGAATTCATTTCTATTCACTATCCTTATATATTACAATTGACGTGATTTTATTTATTTCATATTTTACCTTTATTTTTGAGTGGGCGGGGTTTCAGCCAACGCAACCCACTATACATTTACAAATATCCATGCCCGAACCAGGGACCCTTAACACCACAGTTCAGCTGATTTTTGTCTCCATGCATTTGCAGGTGGTGACAAAAAGAATTATTCATGTTTAATCTTCATGTGCTAAATCCAACTCTTTGTTCTCTATTCGAGGTAGAATAAACAGAGATGTATGTGAATGGACTGGCATTTGGGCTAGATCCTTTGAGTATCACCAGAGAAATTGCCAGTGTTACTTAAGCATCCGATTTCAAATAAACCTGGGAGGCTTAAGGGGAAAGCCCTTGGAAAAATCATTCTAATTTTAGACGAATTTGGTTAGAATTTTGATCAGCATGATTAATTCTCTGAGTTGGAGGAGTGTCTGCCTCTAATAAAAAATGTGGTATAAGAAGTCCCATATACTGTGCTCGTTCAGTTTACTGTGCTGGAAAGTAATTCCTATGACCATGATTGGGACAGCTTTTCATCCAAAGCATTTTCAGCTAAACGACTGAACCGATTGGAACCAAATTTATTACACATATTGTTAGACGTAAAAGGAAGAGCTGAACAGCTTTTTGACTGAAACGCGCATGCGCAGATGTACCAGTGGTATCTGTGCTAGCCATAGCAAATTTTTTTTAGGATGCTATATGTTAGAAATTGGAGGTAGTAGCGGATAACAATGTTTTGTTCAGTTATTCTATACCGAGTTAGCTCAGGATGATCACTGGCTGTATGTTGATAAGCGCTTGGTTTTGGATATAATCTGTAACTGAAGAAGATATTCAGTTAGAACTTTAGAAGGCAACAGCTAGCTGTATGTAATAGTCTTTTGAAAATGTTCCTTTTCCCTTTTTTATATGGTTGTTATTTGGTTTGACGTACCCTGTATATTTTCTCTTTAGTGCAAAAAATGCGCAAGAAAAAATATGATAGCTGTGTGCGAGCACTTTTTTTAATACAACACTTGATTTTTAGCGCATTTCCACAAAAATAAAAAAAAATTGCGCTGTTGTGGCCACTTTGTCCGTCCGTCCGTCCGCTCGTTTTGCGACGCTACTAGTTCTTTATCTTAAGAGCTATTGTTCTACTTTTTTCGCTATTTTGTTCGTTAAGGTGTCGAGGCTTGCACCAAGGAAGGAATTTTTTCTGCGTTTATTGCTAAAAAAGTTATTGTAGAAAAACCAACAAACCGTTTTTACATGTTCCATAATTTTACACTTTTGCCGTTTATTAACCATCCTAGAGATCATTTATAATTTTGTATTGTTGTCTGTCGTCTGTCTGTTAGTCTGTCCGTCTGTTCCTTTGCCTGTCTGTCCCTCTATCTGTCCGTGTGAACGATAATTTTGTTTAGAAATGTCTGATCGCTTTTACATCTCCGTTAGTTATGAACTGAATTGCATGAAATTCAATATGGGCATAGCCTTAGCCATATAATACGCATTGCCAAAAGTTGAGTCGAATCAATTCAAAATTCACAGTGCCCTTTTCGCATCTCGACCATTTATAAACCGAATTGCAAACTTTTTTTCTTATAAAAGTATTTGCATGAAATTTGATACATAGACACTTGGAATAAAGGAAAATCTAATTCCAGTTTCAAAATTTGGTTTTGCGCATGCGCAGTGCCAACTTTTTTATTTATGGAAGAGTTTAAATGAAATGTGATACATAGGCACTTGGAATAAAGGAAAATCTAGCGTTTTTTGCCCTTGCGCAGTGCCAACTTTTTTTATCTATGGAAGCATTTAAGTGAAATTTGATACTTTGGCGCTTGGAACAAAAGAAAATCTAACATTAGTTTCAAAATTTAGGTTTGCGCATGCGTAGTTCCAACTTTTTTATTTAGAAAAGCATTGAAATGAAATTCTTCTTATAAACTGAAATTGAAATAGCATGTCAAAAATGGGTTGCTCTTGTGCAACGCAATCTTTCAATATTTGTGACCGGATTTTTACGATTTTAACAAATTTTACAAATGGGAAATGAATGCAAGTGGAAATGCGCTTTATGTAAATCGTTTACGATTACTTTTTAACTTGTTAAATGTATTTTATGAATCTTATTTCACAGTGTTTGTGGGTGCACTCCTCCAAAAGGGCTTGACGGATTTTTGTGAATTTTTTTTTATATTTTTGGTATGTATGAGAATAGATCGTAAAGTATATTTCATACCTAGATAATACTGATTAGTGATTCTGATTATATAGCCTGCCGCTCGTACGAGGTGAGGCGGCGCCGTTTTGCACATCTATCTGGTATTTTTTTACCAGTCAATGATTGTTTTCCGTTACAATTTTGCCAAACATTTGGATTTAGATTCTATTTATTTATCTGCTTCCAAGTGGACCCTACCTGGGTTTCTTTTATCCTGTGGATGGAGTCCATCCCTTCTCTGAGGTGAAGAAGGTGTCTGTCACGAAACGGACAGATTGACTACTTCTAAGAAACTTTCCTTCTATACAGTTTTTTATGGAAACCAGTTTTTCAATTAAAAAAAAGCACATTTTCCGAAGATTTTTCGCCAATAGTTCAAAACAAAAGTATTTTATCGAAAAAATGACTAGTAAAAATGTAGCTTATAAAAAACATGGTGGGTTTTTGATGTCTGTAGACCCATTACAAAAAGAGTTGAACAGTTCTTATTCATTAAAAAATAATGCATTTTTCATGGAGGTCATTATATACATGGTGTTTTTTTTTTCTAAAAAATAATAGTCATATTGTATTAAATGGATTTTCTAAAAATTTTGTAATGTAATGGGAACACTTTGTAGGTTTACCAACCAAGGCGATCACAAACGATGATGTTGACCATTTATTGTTTTGTTTGCGCGTGTTATCGGATCGCTCCACAACTATAATAAATATTTTTAATGATTATTGTCGCCAAGCGCTAAATGATATGTTGAATGCTAAAGAAGCAGAGGAGGCCGCCACTCAAAAGGCCAAAGAGAAAGTGAGCAATATAATTCAAGTGGATGATCCAATATCGTTTATGCAATTACAATCCGATCGATCTGAATTAGGTGAAAATGTATTCGAAACGTCCCTTTCGCAAGCACTTGTAGGCGGTCGAACTGCTACCTCTGAGACTACTTCGACCACAAAACTGAACAAGGTCACGCAACTAACCGGATTTTCCGACCCTGTATATGCCGAGGCATACGTCCACGTTAACCAATATGACATTGTCTTAGATGTTCTCATTGTAAATCAAACGAACGACACACTTCAAAATTGCACTTTGGAACTTGCCACTTTAGGCGACCTCAAGTTAGTGGAGAAGCCCCAACCTGTAGTCTTGGCGCCTAAAGACTTTTGCAACATTAAGGCGAATGTCAAAGTTGCATCCACGGAAAATGGAATCATTTTCGGCAACATTGTTTATGATGTAACCGGAGCTGCATCGGATAGAAATGTGGTTGTATTAGATGACATTCATATCGACATCATGGATTACATTGTACCCGCAACATGCAACGATTCCGAATTCAGACAAATGTGGGCCGAATTTGAATGGGAAAATAAAGTGTCGGTCAATACGACCATAACTGATCTATCGGAGTATTTGAAACATTTAGTGAAAAGTACCAATATGAAATGTTTAACTCCCGAAAAGGCATTGTCTGGACAATGCGGCTTTATGGCAGCAAATATGTACGCCAAATCAATTTTTGGAGAGGATGCTCTAGCAAACTTGAGTATTGAAAAGCCTTTTAATAAACCAGAAGCTGCGGTTACAGGGCATATCCGTATAAGGGCGAAGAGTCAGGTAATTTCGCTTTTTTGTAATTTGATTTACGCACACATTTATAGGGTATGGCACTGAGTTTGGGCGACAAAATTAATATGACCCAAAAAGGACATCAACCGAAAGTGGTGGCTGCATAAACAGAATTTATATTATTAAGTAAATATGTATGAATGTCACATTATGTAATACATTTGTAAGCTCCATTAGATGTATATTAACATATGATTTGTCTAATAGTAATAGTGTTAAGATCAAAGCTTTTAATTTGTGGAAGTTACCTTGATAATCCATGTAAATCTGATAATCAGGTAAAAATAGTGTCGCCAAAACCTAAGAAATTATATGTGCCCAACAATTGCTTTAAAATTTCAATTTTAAGTGATTCAGACTTTTTGTTACTTTTCACCACCCACACGTTAGTAAGGGATGTATTTCATTGGAGTAAAAAATGAGAAATACGAATTAAGTAAAACGTACTTCCAGCCGAAGGTAGAGGTAGAGTTTTCTTACTGAATCCGAAATACGCTCCCAAAACTGAACCAGTATCAAATGGTTTTCCACTTTCTTTATTTCAATTACGATCACTAAATGCAGAAAAAATCACGGAAATCATTAGAAATTTGCAATAAAAACTATTACGAAATCATTATTTAAGCATCTCTTACCTAAGTATTTTGATTTGATTTGATTTAGATAGATTATATTTCATACTTTTCAGGAAGATATGTTTCCCGCCACTAAATAACTTCCACACAAACTGAAATACATACAATCTATGTTTAAAGACAGTTCAAAAGCTCCCAAATATTTATTTCATAATAAACTAATTTTTTTTAAATTTATAACTAAACGAAAAACTACGCAAACTTCGTATGCTGAGAAAATAGACGGTATATTGGTCATGTGTAATTGTAGGTCGTTTTGAATGTTACATTTTAACGCTAGCTGTCAAATTAATTTTAAGGGTGACCTAAAATTTTCACGGGGTTTTCGGAATCAGAATGTTGGTGCTCATACCCCACTTTACATGCTTCGGAGGGTAAGCTGACGGTCCCAGCAGTCATACCACGACTGTTGTTAGATCACACAGATGGCTGTTGTGAGTGCCACCTACGTACCCATACGATACATACAGACAATCTGAATGACTGTTATTTTAGCGGGCGATGCTAAATAAAATGTTGCACGTTTTAGTTTGCTGCCAGATGTGCATGCGGCTCGTCGCCACACTTATGTCCTTTTGTATTTTTTGTTTCTTTTTATTTATATAGTTCATTTGTTTAGAAATGAGTTTGGATTTAACCAAAAAATTAATTGCAATTTTTATTCACCATTTATCCAGAACATAATTCCAAAATTGAATTCGCAAATATAATATTCACAGTGGCATAAAGTTAAGCGTGTTGACAAATGATGTGCTTTATAGTACCTTTTTGTAAAAAAATTCTATAGCGTGAAAAGGTACAGACTAAAAAAAATTTACATATTGTGACAACAATTTATTAAGGGGCAGAGCAAGGCGATTGATGGAAGCTTTATAGAGGAGTCGATGGTGGCCGTCTGTCTGTCTGTCCGTGCACACGATAAGTACCAAACGCTTGTGCCAATTCTGGTCAAACTTCGCACAGTTGACCTCTATACCACCTGTAGCAAGCCGATTGAAAATGGGTCAAATCGAATGAACCCGTGTGGTCACAACAAGATGCTCTACCGCTTTTTTAGATCCGCTTGAGGGATTTATTAACTGTAGCCCCTACAATTTCTCCAAACAAATCTTTAAAGGATGTGAATGAATTGAATAAACGCGCCTGTCATTTTTACATTAATAAACGATGATAATAATAATTCAAATAGTTTCCGAAGTAAATTAAAAAGATTTGTGAAATTTGATAATATAGAGACAGGCATTATCGATCAATCGCTCCATCCAGGATCACGGCGACACGCAATTGTTTTATTAATAGGGACAGGTAATCTACCGCTAATGAAAAAACATGATCGTCATTGTGCGAACACCATGATTTCTACTACCGTGACCAAAATTCCCCAATGACTAAAAAGTCGCTCTGTATATTAATAGGTAATATCTGTGCAATTTGGAAATGCGAACTGACAAATTAAGGCATCCCCTTATTAAAGAAATCGACGGAGCTCGGTGTGATAGGAGGAAGGTATGTTGGTTGCGTATGCTGCAGAGTTTACCGATTCGGCTATTATTATTACTTTTGTTAATCACTGTACAACTTATAACCTTCAGAATCTCATAGCGTTTTCCACTGATGCATTAGCAGTGCGCATTGGTACCGCCCTAATTCTGACCGCACTCTTTCTTGGAGCAGTAAAAAAAATTGCACTACTTTGGAGCAGTGGAAAACGCGTGACAACCGAAAACTCTTTTGAAACTGTAATTGTTGTATCGTTAGTTAAGTAATACCTACTTTCACAAATTCAAAGAATCTTTTACCTGATTATTACTATATTGTGAAATTATTTTTAAGTAATTCCTAATTTTTGGTACACTATTGTGTTCTGTAATAATTGAACCTAATTCTTCACCATCAGTATCTGAAGAAACCGTCAGTATTTCTAATACAACAGTACAAATAACTTCATCCACTGCAAAAAATGAAAAAAAATGTTATTTTGAAAGAGAAAGTTTTCAGGTTATGTATAGCGCTCTGAATCTTTAACACAGTTCTACAAAATGCGAATTTAAAGCGAAATTTCATGGAGCAACCGGACAAGTGAAAAACGCTGCTCTGATATAATGCGAACTGATTTACGTGAGTGGAAATTTGGAAAACGCTAAAACGTAAAAAAGTCGATCTCAGTTCGACAGAGGGCAGCAAGTGGAAAACGCTATCAATTACGCAGATCAAAAGAGAAATTAAATTCACATCTTTTCAATGCATTCTTTACATTCGGAACACTTTCTAAAAATTTAATAATAGACTTAGAAATAAGATCAGAATATTCTGCGTCAAACTAAAACTTAAAATAAGAGGCATTGCTCTCCTATAACATTGATATTTACGTTATCAATGTTCAATGAAGGTTGGAATGGAATTCAATGGGAATGGCACCTGGAAGAAATTTGGTTCGGTTTTATGCACAGAATCCTACGAGTAAAAACCAGTCACAGGGGAAAGTAGATTGTATGGTCGCCTTTAGACTAGCCATTGTCCACTTCTTGAACTGCTCGGGCAAGTATCAGCATTGGTGCCGTTACCGCTGCTATATGGGAGGTTGTGCGTTCACTTTCACATCTTTCTAACGATTGGCTCTGGGGGTTTTTATCAGGGACTTAAATATCGTCGTCAATACGAGATGAGTAACAGTGACTTTTTCTTAAATGTATACCAAAATGGTCTATATGTATACCTACTTTAAACCAGTAGCCAATTTCTTGACAGAACAGCTTCCTAACATAAAGCAAATATTTAAAACAAGTTGTAAATCAGCATATTATGCATGGTATGAAAGCGCTGCATTTTTGATAATACAGTACAAATCATTATTAACGATCCTCGAGATCGTTTATAATTTTGCATTGCTGTCTGTCTGTCCGTTTTGTAAGTAGGCACCTCAAATAAAACTAAAACTAATGCCGAATCAAAAGATTTGTTTTGCGCATGCCCAATTTCAAATTTTTTATTTGTTAAGATATTTAAATGAAATTTTCTATGTAGGCACCTCAAATAAAAGTAAAACTGACTCTGATCAAAAAAGTAAGTACCTTCACATTGGTGAATTGTGCTAAAATGCTTCTTAGAAACTGTCTAAAGAAAGGTCTAATAAAGCGACAGAATGGTCTGCCCCCGATCTAGCTCACTTAAAGTAATTTACGCACTTGTTAAATTTTAATTGCTTACAAACTCTTCACTTTAAATACAACTTTATTACATTTACAAATAAAATACATAGCCAGTAAAGATTTATTGGAAACAAATTAAAACATAATACAGTAGATACGTTCTGATTTTTGCTGCGGAAGCGGCATTAGAAACTGTAGTGGAATATTCATACTTGATGGCGCCCTACTCTGACATTACAAGCGGTTAGAATCACCTCCAATTTAACTTAATAAATATACCTAAATTATTCTTCTTCCTCTTCCTCCTCTTCTTCTTCCTCCTCTTCTTCTTCCTCCTCCTCTTCTTCTTCCTCCTCAACTTCAATCTCCTCATCTTCTTCCTCATCTGCGGGCTCCGGTTCAAATACGGGTTCCTTCAGGTCTTCCTCCTCCTCAATATGTTTACCTTCCTCCTCGCCTTCAGGTGTTTCTGGTTCACCAGCTTTCTTACCAGGTCGTTCACCGAACCATTTGGGTAAGCGAGCTAATGTTAATTGTTGTAATTAGTGTTTTTATCTTACAGTTTATTTAGTGACATGCATGTGAAGGAGTAGGGGTTCTTACCCTTTAGACGAGCGTCCCATTGACCAGATCTGTCATTCCAAGTTTTATCGTGTGTTTCCTTAATTTGTTCTTCATAACCCTGTTAAAGGACGTAACACAATGCAATCAAAATGCACAGTACACAAGTTAAAGCTTCTATGTGCTAGCTTTCGGGAATTAAATACATATAAAAACACACTTCAATTGTTTGTGTTGGCAAATTGTCGAAATGCAGATGGTGTGACTGAAGTGGTTATGGTGACAACTGCACTTTTTTATATGTATCATTGGGCCCATTGTAAAAATATCATTAAATATGTACTGAGTAAACAAAATTTGTCCGAAACTAAATCATGTGGTGCTGGTGTAGTTTCAAAAAACAATAAACATTACAAAAACAAACAAAAAAACTACACTTAAGTGTTGGCACTTACATCGTGACCTACTCATGAATTCGTCCATTTTCGTTTGCCATGATTTTTCAACATTTTCCATCAATAAATGCTCATAACCCTACGTTATTTTTAAAATTATTGCCATTTAAATTAAAAGATTAAAGACCCGCACCCTAAGCCCCTTATTATACAATAAAGAAAAGATTACTACTCACTCCTTCAAACAATTTCTTCTTGTCTCCATATGACCTTGTGTCTACACGTCGTTCATACTTGGAGGCTACTTGGATTTTAGGCTAGAAAGGATAAGACAATATTCTTACACGTTTTTTGGAGAGCTTGGGGCAACTTACAGGGTACTTTCCGGTGAGAGCTTCGGGATCTAAACCTTTTTTGAGCGCTTTGTGCCTAAGCTGTTGTTTTTGACGTTCTTTCAATTCTTTAAGCTAATATAGAAGATGGTCAAAAGTTATAATCGAAATTAATTACAACTTACATCGTAATCTTGGCGCTTTTGCCTTTCTTCTAAATCGTATTTCTCGGTTTCCAACTTAACTATTAAATCCCACAATTCTACCGCCTTTTCACGAAGTTTGTCTACGCTAAGGTGATCGACGTTCAAAGGTTTGATGCGAATTGAAAGTGAAATCCTCTTTTCTTCTTCCAATTGTTCTTTGGTTTTATTTCTCTCCAATTGCACGGGGCTGAGTGCAGACTGCAATGTTGATTATGTAGGAAATGTAAACACTACATTCTACTCACGTTAGGATCTCGTTTTTGGATAGTGAAGTTGGGACCTTTCTTGGAACTTTGATCTTTGAGAGCTTGCATCATCATTTGACGTTTCTTTTCGGCATCTTCGAGACGCTGTCTCTTCTCTTCTTGCTCCCGTTGTTTTTTCTCTTCAATTTCGCGAACACGTCTTTCTTCTTCGGCCTTCTTTCTCTCTGCCAATTTACGTTCTTCTTCGGCTCTGGTTACTTTGCGCTTCGCTTGCTTTTCTTTCAATTTCTTTAAGTCGTCCTCTTCCTTGGCACGTTGTTTGCGCCATTCTGTGATGTATTCCCGGAGTTGTTCGTCTAGATCAGATCGTTTTTGGTCCTGGCGCTTTACAAATTCCGGATCGCCCGTTTCCCTAGAACATGTGCATTGTAAGTATATTTCATTAAACCATTAATGGACTTCACTTTCATCTTCGTCGTAAAGAATATTGAACTCGTGTTCAATATATTGTTTGTGAGAAGATGAAGTCGTTGGACACTGGATTAATACAAAAACATACAGTAAGTTCAAAAATGCATAATGAAAATAAGCAAAAACCTTTAACATGACTGGATCGCGTAAACTAAAACCAACATATATATTTTTAATCACTAAAATGTAAAAATTATTTTACAAAAATTAAAAACAGCGTGCAGTATTTAACAAAGTTTTACCTACGTAGCGAAACACAAAAACATGAACAATACTAGACGAACACAAATACGTTTAATTGTTGTTGTTGAGGCTAAACAAGCTGTAGAGCCGCTGGACTGTTTAGTATTTTTCTTCTGCTTAATTCTGTGTACTATTATAAAGTGGTGTTGAATCTTTTTTTTTTATTAACTCATCGTAATAGTACAAAGAATATTAGTTTGTAGCATAAGCGATGGCGACTTCACTGAAGTTTGACCACTTACTCGACTTTCTTTTCGACTTTCCTTTATTACACCCATGAGGACACCCAGCAGCAAGATCACGGTTGAAGAGGAAATTAAAAATAAAAATTATAGTTTGATGTAATTAAAAAAAATAAAGCATTTAAAAAAGGACTTTGCTGGGAGCAAAAATTGCGATTTCCTTTCAAGATAACGAATGGGGTACTTACTTTCTGTAAAAGAAAAAGAAAAAAAATGTTAGCAGTAGGTAAAATCAGGTAACGTTTGCAATTAATAATTTAATTCATTTTTGAATGATTGCCAAAGATTTAGAAACGGGGCTGTTTGCCAATTTGACTTTTATTGCTATATGTATTTTTAAAGACACTTACACTTCCACGACTTCTTCTTCCTCCTCCTCTTCACTAGAAGCAACAATTCACAATTAAACAAGAACATTAAACAATTAGATGTTAGCCTCTGTAGCAATTAAAGCACATTAATTAGGTACGTTCGTTTCGCACGCCAAGCACCTGATTGCATTTCAGAATCTTTACATTTGCAACTTACGAATAAACTTCTTCGTCGTCGGACATGTTTAATGGGAATTAAAGCTCTGTAACAATAGAGACGAAATTTAGGGGAAAAACGCATAATATTATTTTTTAATTGATTTATTTCATCAATACTGGTTTTTAGTTTGAAAGAGGGATGTAATTTCATCTCCGAGTCATATTTGGCTAGAGCTAATGTAGCCCAGCTATTCTTAGATTAAATTCAGGCGTCGGCATGGTATAACTTTAGAAGCATCTATTTATAACTTTTGGTGTTAGGTAAATCATTAAAAATGTACTAACTGTATTTCGCAATATCACTAGATTAAATTGAAATTACAACCGCCCTTTTGCAGGCTGATACGGCTCTATCTTAAATTTTAAAATTGTTTTACTTCCAATGGTCATATTGTAAACTAATTATTAAAACAATTTAAAAATGAAGCTTATTTTCAAAAGCATAAAATAAAGCTATCACTTACAGTGAGTTGACTAAAAGAAACGGGCTAGGAGCACCACACAACTCACGGAGTCCACTGCGACTAGACCTGGTGCACAACTAACACCGTCGGAGAAAACTAGCAGCGCACGCAGGAGCCACCTACATTTCTGGGTTTCATTCTTCTATAGATATATGTTTAGAAGATTAAAATTAAGTCACCAGTACCAAAATTGATTTTAAATGAACTCCTATGAAGTTAATGAACTTATATAGAGAGTTTGCATTTGATTTGATTTGATACTTCAAATTTCAAAATTTTGGTACCGAGGCAGTATAAAATTTACAAATAACGCTCTTTATACGTCTTCTAGATCAAGAGTAACGAGGGTTTAGTATCATTTTACTGAATTTTCCTTCATCTTAGTTTGAAAAACAGCTCAAACTGGTGTAGGTATTCTGGCTTTTTATTGTATGGTATTTATAGCCAGAAATAAATGGAGCCTTTTTACGTGTTTCATCCCGTAATCGTATTTTCAAGGTGTCCCAGTAGAAGCGGGATTTCATAGGTACTTTCGATAATACGATAATAAGGATTAGGCTAAATGGGACAACTGTGCAGTTTTCAGTGCGGTTTAGAAGGTTAGTTTAGTAGAATTATTGTTTGTGATACAGAAATTGTTTATTTTTCTACATAACAGGTAATGCTTGTACTTTATTTACATAAGGGTGAATTTTTCAGATTTTAAACATAGACACAGTGGCGCAGCGTAGGGGGGCGGTCCGACCCGGGCGCTACTTTAGTAGGGGCGGCAGAACAGAATAACTATGTAGGAAATCATACCAACAATCTGCATTGTGGTTGGTATACTGTAGGGTGTAGAGGATTTGGTGTAGTGGGTATTCGCACCATGGTTTCCTAAATATTTATTCTGTTCTATCGATTTCAGATACTAGCACCTATAATGCACCGATGCCGTGCGTGCAAACTTAGGAAAATCCTGCTATTACCAATTTTCAGTATACTATCAACCAAATGCACATAACTTTTGTTGATTTAAAAATAAAATGACACTTATATCGGGCGATCAAAAATGAGTGACTGTCGAGTCGCCTTTGGAGGTTCGAGTTAAGTACGATTTCCCATGTAAACAAAAATTCCAAAGGTGACTCGACGTTCATTCATTTTTGATCGCTATGTATAAATGTGACTTTCGTCAAGGGCACCACTGAAAAAACGGACGTACGAATGAGTACTATAGCAGTGCACTACAGAGCATCAAGTTGCATCGCGGAAGAAATTACAATCATGGGGATTTGAAACAGTACGAGGGGCGGTAACATAAAGAAAGAAAAAGCTAACAGCTGAGAGTGCCTGTCCACAAAGATGAAAACAAAAGAAAAACAAGAAGAAGACATGGAAGAAAAAAGTACCAAGAAGGAACTGAGATTTACAATGGGGTCATCCCGCCTTCATTTTTTATTTCTGATCCACAAAGTACATTAAAAATAAAAAGACCCGTGTGTCCTCAATTTTTATTTGGGAGTAAAATAAACCCAAAATAAATTATTGAAAAACTGTGTTTTTAGTCTGAATTTGAAACACTTCAGACTAAATACGTCACAAACCTACAACCAATCACGTAGAAGTGAGCTGGCAACCTTACACGAGGGTCTGACGTTTGTCACATTTGACGTTTTGAGAGGGATGTTTAACTGCATCTAGCACGAAAGTGACAAGTGCCTGTGACAGATGACGCAAGTTATAAATGCCATTCTCCTGCAATATTGCCAAGTCGTTATGTCATCTGAATGGTTCTAGGAGCTGATTGGTCGGGCTTATTACGTCACAGAGCCCGCCACAATCATATCGTTTTGAATAAACCTTTAAAACCGCACATGTTCATTATTTTTTTGCTAATCAGCCTCTATTTTTAAATAAACTTCTACTGTCCAAAAAAATGTTTTATGGTTTCAGGTACACGCTTATTAAATTAGAACTGCGGAATTCAACTATACTGTAAACCCCCATTGCAGCAACAAAGGGAAAATTCACGTGGAAACAAAAAATATAAGGGGATAATTACAAAGTGAATATCCAAATATTTAATGGAACAGCGGAAGAACATAAAAATGGTTGCGAGGTGCAGACACATGGAAATGAGTAGAGAGGAAATGAGAGATGCAGAGAGGAAGAAAAAGAATGGAAATGCAGATTATGTGACACAACACAGGGGAATATATAAAGCGTCTGATGTGGGAATAATACAGAGAGTCACAAAGACGAAGAATTAAGGAAAGGGTACTGGTCGAAGAAGTTATAGAAAAAAAGGAAACATAGAAATAAGTTAGCGCATTTTTCCTACTTGCCTCTGCCATAGAGTAATTTAATTTACTCTATGCCTCTGCCTATTGCGGTAGCGCTTTTTGTTCCGAAATTTCACATGAAATAGACAGAAAGTGGACATAAGTTACTTATTATGCACCAAATGAGTGTAATTTAGAGTTTCCGCGATGCAGTTATTTAACAAATGAAGATTTTTAGTTCTTGCGTGCATCAAGTTAATGTGTTTTGCGGGTTTTGCCATTTTCCCGAAGAAATTTGTAGTAAATAAAAATTCTGACCAGATTTGGACATCACCAGTAAATGTGTATCGGCCAGGCGTTTCACTTGCTCTTTATGAGTATCCTCTTCAGACACTTCGTTTTCAAGATATTCGCTTCGAAAAGAAGTCGCGCAGGAAAGTGTTATAGTTTGTACAAACCAATTTCCCATTTCCATGGGACGGTTAATTAGAATACCAGGAAGGTCCCCCCCCCGCCATTTTCAAAAGTTTTACTTGCCACCACTAAATGCATGCGTATGCAAAAAAAATAGATTAATTGGTTGTGGTATGTAAAAGTTATCCACGTTTTACTTTCAAAAACAGGTGGATGTCGAAATATTTAATAGCGCATTTTATATTTTAAAAATGCACTAAAAAAATGAGGAAACCGATAGAGAGAGGGAGATATGAGGACGATGAGAACGGGCCAGGATGAGAACGAGCCAGGATGGACACGAGGAAGAAAGAGAAGATCGTAAGAAGTAGGGATGGAAGAAGCAATATCTAAGTCAGGGCATGGGATTTTGTGATTTTTTTCAATTATGAAATGTTTTTAGTTAGTTTGCGGGATGAATATAGGTACCAAAATTATTAAAACAACCAATTTTTTTACATGCTGAAAGCAGTAATACATGAAAGTTGGTACAGGTAAAGGTGCTAGCTGAAAAGTCTCTCCTTCATTCTAATTTGTTGCCTTTTTTGAACCAAAAAATCGGACTGAAGTTTTAGTTGGCGCACCCTGGGTTCATTCATTATGCAATACCATGTCTGAGTTCTAATGAACCCTTTTCTGGCTTGTTACAGAAAACAAGAAGAGTAAGGTGCATTACCTTTGTTGGCTGACCTACCAAAAAAAGGTCGTGTTCATGGTCGCGTACCTACTTGCAAACGGTTCTTTTAGTTAGGTAGGTGAATAAATTAGGTTTCAAACATTAATAGCTCCAGTACATTATTTATAGCTACTTACCTACTTCGAACAGATGCAAATTAAAGCCATCTATCATGTGCATTAGCCGTCGACGCGAAGTCCACCAAAAAGCTTATAGGTATTTAATATAATGAGACTTAATGTCTGTATGTATATCGGTATTAGGGTTACGACATAGATATTATATATGATATCTGTAATGTCGCCCACTAATTCTGAAAATAAAAAACATACAAAATTCTTTTCATTGGCATACCGATCCATAGGTAGATCGTTTTGTAAACTGAAATTTCGTTTCCGTGTTTCGATTACAAATTGCTACCGTCATTGTAGGTAGTTACGCTTTATTTTCAGTACAGGAACGAAAGGGGAGGTGAATGTACACATTAGGGTAAATAATTTGAGGCGTGGTCACATAAACAATAATTACTAATTTTCAGACATAACTGTTAATTTGACGCCACGACGCTCACCTAATAAGGAGTCCAAGATATTGAAGCTCAGTTCTATCGTGCGCATCCTGAATTTAGAGATTTAACTATCCCACTACTCGTCCAAAATCTATATAAAGCGCCCAATATATAGGCTATTCATGTCCAGATTGGTTTTCAGTTTTAAAATTCAAGTCGTATACATAACACTTACCTAAATTTAGAAATTCAACCTCGCAGAATTTTCGACAATAAAATGCGTGTATCCTTTTCTGCATAGTTGGAGTTGTAAAACTCAGGGGAAACAAATTATACGTGCGGATTCTTTGATCAGCAGTCGCATTCTGTTTTCCCGACTATATACATATTTAAGGAACTTAACTGAAAACGTTGCCGTTCACCTATACTACGATAACGAATGTAAATTAAAAGAAGTTACTTACATCTAATTAGAATTTCAATTAGGTACAACAACCTCTTTAAGCGTACATTACATTTGCCACTTCTTACTACGTGTATTGTACTACGTGTTAAACAAATCTTGGAAATAATTGTTTTAGTATTCGAGAAGAATCGATTTTTCGACCTTTTTATCCTTTAACGTACTCTAAAAATAATTATTTTAGTGACATATATATATGTCGTAGTCTTTTAGTGAAATCAGTCATTTCACGAAACGCCTAGTCCGAGGCCTAGTCATTTAGTGAAACGCTGAAAATTTGTACGTGTGGGGTAATTTCCCTTCCCCTTCTAGATCGATAAGGATACCATTTATCGATCTCTAATGGGAAGGGAATCCAATCGCTTGATCCTGGAAAGTAAACTGTTCCACAGTTTCATATAAATGACTAGGCGTTTCGTGAAATGACTGATTTCACTAAAAGACTACGACATATACACCCCTTTCCAAAATTCGGCAGGTAACTAAATATTCCCCCTTGATGCTTTGTAGAGAGATAGAGATGCCAGCGTTTCCATTTGCGAAGTATGTGATGCCGAATGGTAATTTAAAATTACCTTTTCCTACTAAATGGTACCTATACTTTGATCTAACGAAAAACTTTTGTTGGTAGAAAATTGTCAACTTGATAATTGGTTCCGACGTACTTCCGTTTCTGGTTAAGCAAGGGTGAAAGAAACCACGAGAGGGAAGCATCTTGCAAAATAGGTACGGAAGTAGGTTTGATTATATCGGGGAAGACAAAGGTCGCCAAAGAAGAAAGCGTACCAGTACAAAGCGTGGTCTCCATCACGGACGAGTCCGCATTAACCAAATTTTGGGAAATTGAAAGAAATTCAATCCCAAGAAGCAGTGACGTCACAAAAAGAAAGGAGAAACATCAACACGGAGTGAAAAGAACAGGTATATCGCACGCCTGCCGCCGAAGGGTTGAGAAACACAAAGAAAAAGCAACCGCTCCCCTGTTACAGATGGAGAAGAAGTTTTCCAACGATCGAGACTTCGAATCCAAGTACAAGGCCTTCATGCGGGAGTAATGCAGTGCATTAAATACCAACAAACTAAGTACATACAATCCTCTCTCGACGACAAAGTCAAACCAAGATGGCTGTAAGAAGCGTTCGTGCTCTCAAGATGGCGCAGACAACTTTGCACAGATTCTAAAGTCGCGCGATTGCCGTTCGCCAACTCCCCAAGAGAAAGACAAAGGAAGTCAGAAAGTGTCAGTTAATTGCAACGGTTTCTTGTCAATAGTACACCTATGCATGTCTACTCTTGTATAGAGAACTTGTCTATACTACAAGGACAGGCACCTAAGAATTTCATGTAGTCGCTGCTGATTTGCCGTCGCATATGCGTATTGTAAGTTCCCCACTTTATTTTTGCGACTAAACAATTGTGCGACAGAAAATCGCAAGTGCGCACCTAGCCAAATATGTCAATTCCGTTCAAGGTGTGGAAACATGCCCAATGCTCAACGGTTTTTCTGAGCATTTTAATCGTAAAAAAAGTTTCTTTAACTGACTTCCTAATAACACAGATTTCCAGTTAATCTGTGCTAATAAGAAACTTAGCATAGTGCTGGCTTCGACTGGAGCATACTGTATACACATGGTATAATTGTATACATAATCACACTGCTCCACATAGGCAACACATTATACTACGTGGTACCATTGAATAATAATTCACATTCTTTATTCAATCTGCAGTGTGTTGAACTATCCGCAAAACAGCGAATCATTTCTTTAAGATTTTGATTTTTAATCGCATTTAAAAAAAGGGTCGACGTCAAATATTGTACGTATTAACCAACAGAATGATTGTGCGTAAACCAAATTTTGAAGTTTGCCATAATTTTGGAAATAACTAGTACAATTGATAAAGCTTGCCTTTAAGATAACGGCGCCTCAATAAAACATACAGACATGGGTTTTGGCGATTTACAACCAGCGAACAAAATTGTATGAGTGTACATAGATATATCTTTTTCGTCCCTTCAATTAACAACAAAAATTGGGGAAAATGTTTTGATGACATCATGAAGTATTTCACCAATTGAAAGCACAGTTAGGCAACTTAAATTACACCATACACCCGCCGGCGAAATTGTCATTAACTGGCAATTGCGAATTAATCCTATTCATTGTTCTAACAATAGCTTTAGAGATTAGGCTATTCATTGTTATCTGCAATGGAATTCACCGCCTTGGGCTTTGTCCGGCGTCATTAACACCTTCCTATAATTAGATAATTATGTAATTTAATGTATTTGTTTACTGGTTTCATTGATTAGAAGTTTGTAATGGTAAGATTCTTATGGATACCTACTTCCGTCATTACACCAAGTATTACAGGTCGTGTCACGCAAACCGATACCTAAAAGTATTCAGGCTTTCATTGATCAATTAAATCTGACAATGTGTACACCGACATAGTTTTTCTTGACCTATCGGAAAGAATGATCGTTTCACTTCTGGTTCTATCGCATGTCGATAGCAACTTCTTTTTTACATAGAACACCCTGTATTTTCCAAATCTACATGAAAATTTACGCCGTTTGATACCAATTTCCCTATATGCAGCATCAAAGGATTTCAAGTTATTCAAGATTTTGAACAATTTTGATGTTTGGCTGTTATCCTTTTGAGTCCTGTATCTATCACTCCGTTGCCTTCAATTTTAAAAAGTATTCCAAAATCGGCAGTACTCACTTGATGCTGCAATGATTTAAATTTTGTTCGCCCTTTTACAGGGTGTTTTAAAACGAATGGTCAACTTTATTTAACTTCAAAAACCTTAAAAAGTTAATTTTTTCAAACGAAACATGTTTTATTTTTTTTGCACTGTCAAATGTCAAAAAAATTCTACATTAATTACATTCCCTATACTCGTACATATCATTCTGTTATGCTTTCCGTTTTATTATAGATTTTCTAAAATTGTGACCGTTATGCATAATTTTCTTAGGAGGCCTTGAAATAAATGCGTTAGCAAATGTTATTTTACCAGCATTTGAGAATTTACATGAAGAAAACAACTGGTTTCAACATGACGGAGCGCGGGCTCATTCTATCCATGATGCTTATACATACGACACTATATATCTTTGACGAACATTTTTTGAAGATAGGAGCCAGAGGTCCGTGGCGTTGGCCTCCTAGAACTTATCAGATATAACGCCATTGGGTTTTTTTGTGTGGGGTCATATAAAGACAACATTTACTTCACACTAGTTGCTTTTCGTGAAGAACTGGAAGTTAGGCAGAGAAGAGCTTTTGATGAAATGGATGTAGTAGACATTAGAGAGACGACTACCAACGGAATTAATCGGAAGATCCTATTATGTATTGAAAAAAACGGTGGCCACGTAGAACAAAACCTCAATTGATGTTGGTTTTTTTATATTGTCGTTTCTGTTTATTATGTCTATCTTTATTTTATTCTTCTACCATCACTATCAACTATAACTATAAAAAGGTCTGACAAGTTTTCTAACGTTATTTCAAAGCTTTCTAAGAAAATTATGCATAAGGGTCACAATTTTAGAAAATCTAAAATATAACGGAAAGCATAACAGATAGGTAAACGGAACGTAATACTAAATTGCTGTACCTAGAATTTTTTTCGACATTTGAAAGTGCAAAAAAATAAAACATGTATCTGCATGTATTAATAAAGTTGACCATTCGTTTTAAAACACTCTGTAAAAGGGCGATCAAAATTTAAATCATTGTCACGTAGAATCAAGCCAGTACTTAATTTTTGAATTTTGAAAAATCTTGATTTACTTGAAAACCTTTGATGCTGGGTATAGGGAAATGTGGTATCAAACGACGTAGATTTTCATGTAGATTCCGAAAATGTAATAAAATACAGGGTGTTTTTATTTGAAATAAGAAAGTTGCTATAGACATCCGGTAGAAACGGTATTGGAAAATTCATGATAATATTTTCTTTCGACAGATCATAAAAAACTATGTTGGCAAGTAAATTTTCAGATTTAAATGTTTGTGAATGAATAGCACCTATAGCCTTGCAGCGTTTTTGAATCCACATTAGAAACATCAATTTGTATTGTTAGTTGCCTACAAATTTTTCCGTCTAGGCGCAAGATCGAAATCTTAATTCACTGCAGAGCCGCCTTAAATTTGATTGCAATTTACCAAGAACGGAGGGAGTAGTGTAGAGTACCAAAATTAAAGTGTGTTACCTACTGCTCTAAACAAACAAGATAAATTAGATAAGGAAGGCTGATACACATATCAAATAAAAACAACAATTTTATATAACAATTTTTTTTTTTTAAATCAATCTTAACATTCACAATTACATGGTAATTAAGTAGTATCAAAAATAAAAATGGATAGTTCAGTACAGCACCTATCCATCCTAAATCATGCACATTTAAGTAACCCATATTTTGTGCCTAATTAACTATACCTAGGAAAAGCTTGAATAAAAGCTATAACAAATCTTTAATGCACATACTCCAGACTACATCATTATCACTTCTAATTGTTACAAATGAATCCCCATTATAAGTATTAGATGTACTGACTAGATTACCAAATTCCAAAACTGAATTACCTAAAAGCACAGCAACTTAAATTGGTAGGTACACACAACATGCCTGACTTACTCAAATTCCATTTTAATCCAGTGGTTGTTACCACGCAAGGTCGCCCTATTGGAATTAGACCACACCATCTGTGTTTATTTCTCAATTCCAAGGGTATTGTAATAGAATGCACGATATTGCTCCTCAAGAGCCACGTTAATGAATTACCAGACAATAAAAAGACATTCACATTTGGTATTATACTGTGCGCTTTAAATAATGTATTTATATTTCCTACAATTTGATCGAAACGGCCTGAAGATTCAATCATAACAAAAACAGTATCGATCTGAAACACTAAATTTGATTTACATAAAACCTACAACGTACAATTAGACCTTCAAGTTGCGATCAAGTGCGTGTTTATGAACTTCTCTTAGTGCCTTTGTGAAATCTGTTTCATTCTGATTCGGTGTTGGGACAACCTTTAGCTCTGCGTTTTGCTTACAGAAATATTCCACCACTTCTGATAAGGCAGAATCCATATCACCTGTTACAAGGTCGGGGTAACTATCAGGCTTGTTATCGTAATTATTTGACTTTAACCACGACATCCAGCGATTAGTACCTCCATCCACAGTTACACGTAACACAGCTAAATAAGATCATTATTAAAGGGAACAAAGCAACTAAATTACCTTTACTCCATAAGTTTACTACAAAATTCCTTGAAAATTCTGTAGGAATTGGCCTATTTAATACCATAACGGCGTAATTGTTTTGGGAGACCTCTTGATTGAATACATCACAAGGGGCCCAAGTTTGGGATTTATTTCGGCCCATATTTAAGTACATAGTTATTCTTAACAACACGTGATCGAAGCATAACATTTATTGAAGTAATAAAGAACATCCAAAAGCAAGGTATAATATAAGATTGCTTAACTTAAAAGTGGGGTTATGATTATGATGAACAAGGTCAGTTTTGTACGAGGTGTATGTCAATAATATTGCAAACGAGTATACAGGGTGGTGACTTGCGTAACGCATCATAGGGATTTCAATGTAAAATTCATAACATGCGATTGACTCCCCAAATTATTTTAGAGCAAAAATGTATTAAGGTTTTTTGAAGACAAATTTTTTTTACGTCAATCAACCGTATTAGTTTTCAATTTTTTGTATAATAAAGACGGAAAATTGGAAAAAAACCCATCTTTTTCAATAATCAGCTGTGATGCCATGGAATTTTATAATACAAAAACTACGCCAATATCCGTCATCCCATGGAATGTCTGCTATAAAATAAATCAAATTCTATCAAAAAGTATTATATTTAGAACAGCGGATTCAACAGAAAGATCAAATTACTAAAAACGGTTTCCTAATACCTAGGTATAACAATTTACAATAAATGTTCAAATAAGTCACCATTAACTGCAAGGCAGTAACCAAGTCGATCATAAAATCTATTTCGAACTGCTGCTAATTGATAACTGGATATCTTTTTGTTTTAGAAAATTCCTTGGCATCGCAGATTCTTGAAAAAGATGCGGGTTTTATTTTTCCAATTTTCCGTCTTTATATGAAAAAAATTTAAAACTAATACGGTTGATTGGCGTAAAAAAAATTTTTCTACAAAAAACTTTAATACATTGTTGCTCCAAAATAATTTGGGGAGCCAATAATCGCATGTTATGAATTTTACATTGAAATCCGTATGATGCGTTACGCAAGTCACCACCCTGTATAGTATGCGCCAACACGAATTTCACTATACCTGTAAACGACTATTTTTGGAGAGAAGGTTATTTTGTATCAATGGACCTATAGTTTTCCTTTAAAAAACGTGCTTTTCAAATAAATTTTTAAAAAACTCTTTTTCACATAATAAAAACAAGTCCAAATGTTGACAGATAACATAGCGGATAAGATTTACGCAGATTTTTTATATTGTTAATAAGTGCCGGTTTCGTTACAACGCTAAAAACAACGAAACGTATTTACTATCTAGCTAGATCATGCCGATATGCTACTATAGTGACTTTTAATCACATAGCTCCGTCTAGTATTTAAATTTAATTATTTAAGTAGTTATTTCTACGGAATCGACCCAAGCCAACGGGAGTATCCAAGTTTTCACTACAACAGTTTTTTTCTGGAAGTAAAATACGCCCATTTAAACCGAAGATCCTCGACACTATCTGCAATGGGGCTGAAGCCTATTGACTGGAGTTCAGTTGAGGGATAGGTCAACATGTATTAGCAAATATTCGGATGAATCCACCTTATCTCTACAAATGGTACAATATTTCTTCGTAGCACTGCAAGCATTGGTAACAGGAAAATCCGAATTTCCAAAATCCATTCGAGCAAGGTAAAACTGTTATTTTGAATCGTTAAAATTTTGGCAGTATCCATTGGGCATAAATGATGTAATACTGTCAAAAAAGTTTTTTTTAAATAGCAACGCAAAATTTTTATTGAAACTGTACGAAAGACATTCTTATTCTATTTACCACCTTCAATAATTATATTAAATAATTAAATAGGTTTAATATAAAAAAAAACCGAAAAAAAATGTCACAGTTAGTTTGGCAATGTACATTAGGCATAAAGGATATAAGACTCTCAAAAACGTTCTTTTGAATATCTGGTTTGAGCCGTTTTGTCAAGAAATTGGCATCCGTATTTTTCCAAATTTTTGTTACAATTTTTAATGATTGATGAGATTATTAGTGAAAGAAAAATCAACAAAATTCTTTCATTTCTTTAACCTAATTTTACCTAAGCTAGCTGTAATGTAAAAGTATGACAGGTAAGTACCCTCGTACTATAGAAAGAGAAGAGGACAGTTGTAAAAAAATTTCAATAGAACCACGAACTTGAAGTTATTTCCTATAATTGTAATGTAACTACCGTTACAGCCTCGGCTTCTCAAATTGGTGAGGTTGACGTCTCTGGGTATTTATTAACGAGCGACAAAAAGCAAGATTATGATTTTGGTTTTTCTCCGTCCGTCTGTGGACACGATAACTCATTAACGTTTTCGAATTTTCCAATTCTGCTTTTAGCATTTATTTTATTTATTTTGGTCAATATTAGTCAACCGGAAGTGGTTTGGTCACTCGTTGTCTATATTGGTGCACTTTATTAACGAGCTCCTAGCGAGTTCATAATGTTGGACTTTCGGTCCGTCCGTCGGTCCGACCGTCCGTCAAGGTGACCCTGACACTTAAAACAGCATTTGCAAACCGCCAACTACGATGAGTGCGATACTTAATATTTACACCTTTTATAGTAGATTATCTATAGCCACTCTGTACACAGAAACGAATAATATTCTCATTTCACAGATAAGTCGGTTTCGCAAGAAGTGATCAAAATATAGCATTGACATTTTTAAGGTGCACACATGGAAGTATAAAAAAAATTTATTCAAATTGCCCATGCATAATCCCAATCTTCAAACGCATCTAGTTTTTGAAATGACCTCCGAACGTACTTTTAGTACCTGGTAGTTTTTGAATTTAAAGTTTTTTTGAAACATTTTTGGAATACGATTTTTTTATTTATTTATTTTCCCTCTTATTCTAGGAGTGCGCCCAATATTGTTACAGACTTTTGATTTATGACTCGAATTTTGCGTAAATAATCGTAGTACTAACATGACATGTTAGTTTTTCGGGTGTCCCAATTATTAATCGTAGAAAATATCAAAAATCTAGGTTACAAGAGTGACTTAAAAAAAGGTTTTAGAATCCAAAGTACATTACTTTTGGAAGTGCGTGGTAGATTAAAATTATTTGAATGTATTTCAATTGACTAAGTAATAAATAGAACAAACCTTGTACATCAATTACGAAATTGGTTGGTATCGAGTATTGTAATTTTTTTAAATTATCATTTGTTAAGTTCGTTGATGCAACCATGACTTTGACTTCAGTGCCACATAATCATACTCGTTCTATATAAACTAAATTTTTATTTTCCACTAATTACAGAATAAATACGTCCTAACTATTCATAATTCTACAAAAATTTACTTCCTTCGTCGCCGGATCCATTTTTCTCTAAATTTAAATACTTTTGCAACCAGCTTTCAATGACCGGTAAATTGTCATTGCTCCATTTGGCTTCTTCTTTTATATTTTTTATTGCTTTAGTAATCACAAAGTCGGCTGTTCCTAAATCATTTTGTTTCTCTTTGTACAATTTGGTAACCATATCTAAGCCCTCTTGCGTTTTGAACACCGAAGTCGATGATGTGATGAGACTGTTCCACAGCTGAGGTTTATTCTCAAAACTAACAAATCGAGTTTAATTTATGTTACTGAGCTGAATAGTAGTAGGTACTTACGCGTTTTTGAGTCCGTTCCAATTTTTAGTTAAGTAGTTGAACAGAGTGGTGTACCCACTAGAGCTACCAGTAAGCATGCTGAATATTAAATAAATATCATTATCAGTGAAATTCCCGTTTTTCTCCAAAATTGTTATGTTTAGTATTTTTTCAATTTTCCACGAGTCTATTGGACAGCCAGCCAAGGTTTTTAGTAGGTATGTTCTTTCACTTTGTTTCCGGCTCGGAGGGAAGTTAATGACACGTTGTAGCCCAAATTCCCATTCCTCTTTAGAGCCCCATTTGAAAACGGGACAAATATATTGATTAGCAACCCTAAAAACAGATGGTCTAGTTTTTCTAATTACTGTAGAAGCTATGCTGTACGGGTTTCCTTCATCTGGATTCTCTGCTTCCATCCACTTGTCAAAGGCGTGTTGCGCTTCCTCTATGCAAGGCTTATAACCGGCCTGACAAAGGAATACTTTGGCAGAACTCCTGAGATTTGCTCTTCCTTCATTTTCACCCTCTTGTGCTTCGGTTCCCAGCTCTTCATAAAGTGGCGTAAGCAGCATCCTGACATACATCTATAAATTAGCGCATACAAACGTACAGTAAAATATTAGAATGAAGTTAATACTTACCAGGAATTTTTTGTGAACGTTTGATCCATCTATGTGCCTTCCAATATGATCAATCATAGTAAAAATGGGATCCCAAGCTATATATTCACGTTCGTATTTGAGAAACAGCGTCATATCTAAAGCTGTACTAAAACTTAGCTCGCCAGCGTAAGCCAAGTTCCAAGCGTCGTGCAATAATTTCGCCCTTGTATTGACGGGGATGTTATTCCTCTCGCCAGTTTGCAGATATTTGGAGAGAAGGTCCCAGTTGGCAACGTCGTAATTTACCGGAAATGGGCCTAACATAAATTTACGTTAAAACAGCGCTAACAAGTGCATCAGCTTTCATACCAATTTCTTCGGGATTGACTATAATAAATTTGTCTACGCTGGGAAGATCAGAAAGTGAAACCTCCCTCTCCCTCTTCATCCACATTACGGGGAAGGTGTTTGTGAAATTTAACTTGTCTTGTGTGACTAAGACGATAGGTATCCACCACAATAGTTTATCTTGATCGGGGACATCATGCGGACGTTCTCTTAGATAAACGCGCTAAAATATCCTATACATTATCGTTTTACAACAGATTTAAATCGGCCAATTAGAACCTGAGTTATTGTGGCACTGGTTCCATTGGTACTTCTTTGGATGTTCAGTACAGGTAATCTATCTCTTGAAATCCAGGATCCTGCAATCTCATTGGCGCTAATCGATTCGTCTAACTTTCCGTCAATACGAGCTTGCTCTGTTATCGATGACCAAACATCGTCCCCGAAAAACGTTCTGTACTGCCTAAAAGAGCAAGGAATACCATCGAGATTGTTGAGGTTTAAGTTACCTATCGGCCATAAAGCGTTTCAAGCCGTTGTTAAATGTTGTCTCTCCAAGTGTGTAGTTTAACATTCGAAATATCATTTCTGTTTTCGTCGAGCTGGAGTCTTGCTTAATTGCCATTACTTTGCCGTGAGGATAACGCTTACTAAATTCGTAGTAAATGGAATACAACATAGTCATTGGCCAGTTGTGGAATGTCTCTTTTCCATCACTTACCTATAAAAGTAGCCATACTAAGTGTCGCTTTTGTATAATTCATTTCAAAGTAAGTTTTATGTAACTCATCGCCTAAAACACCCTGAAATCATGTAAGAATATGTTGGTGGCCAGTCCATAAGGGCGATTTTATGGGATGTGTCACACATAACTTAATTTGAATTAAAGTATGAAGGAGTAGTACCTGTAAAGTGATATAAGACGTAATGTATCGAGCTAAAGCGTTATTTATGTGCGCGTCACTCCACCAGAATGGAGTTGCCAAAGCCCCTAACCATTGATACACAAGTTCATGCGTAATCAACCAAGAGCCTTTACTACTCAATTCGCTCTCCCTAAAATAATATTCAAATTACACAACGTCCGTGGGCATTTTGACTGCTTACTTGAAGAAAATTAGCCCCCAGTTATCTGCGGGCCTTGTTCCCTGATAATTAGGTAACGCGACACAATCCAATTTTGGTAATGGAAATTTAAAGTCCCAAAGCTTCTCCAAGGCTTTCAAGGATGTGTAAATCTTTTCAGTTGCGTTTTGCACTGCTCCTATGAAATCGGGAGTTGCCCAAACATTGATTTCGGTATCTAAAGGCAAAGTGGGTTAGATTTAGAATTTAGCTCGATTACCATTACCGGGGTTAGATTGTCCGTCGGTTTTGTTAACAGTTATTGAAACAAAGTTAGCCAGCAGTACACCAAATGTAAAAGTTGACATTGGAGGGCTCTCTTCAAAATAGTCCCTTACCAACTCACAGTTGTGTCTAAGGTAAATATATCTGTGATTGGGACTGAGTTGTTGTTATACTTACAATTCTTCGCTTTTTGATAACGGCATGTTTGATAAGGACTTTACTAAATTGCTTCGAACAATGCTGACTAGAAAAGTAGCTTTAAACGCCGGCTCATCGAAGCAAGGGAACACCTTCCTTGCTAGGTTTGGTCGCAATTGAGACGCGACAAGCCATTCTTTCCGCCCAGTATGAGTGTTTATATAGTTGGTACGGAACAGTCCACCGCTGGTATCATTGTACAATTTGCCCGAATACGTTATGTCCACTGTGCACTGAGCGCCTGTCTTCAATTGCTTGTCCAAGTGAATAACGTACAACGGTTTCTTTGGAACCACTTCGCTCCTTGTAACTTTAACGTCTGTTGGCTCAAAAGGTGCAGTTAAAGACCTCAGCCTAAAATAAAGATAAGTACCTACTTACGACTAAATTAAATTTTGCAATTATACCTCTCATCGTCAGGAACGATCTGCGTAACTTTCACTTCCGAATGTTCAATGACCAAATCCTCATGTGCGTGTAGTGTAATTTTGTTAGCGGGTTCGTGCCACGTCAAATTAATTTTTACTTTACCCTTAAAGTAGCCTTCTTCGGGAAAGGGGTGGAGTTCTATTGTATAACTGTTAGGTGCTATTTCTCTGGGCAACCTAGAATCTACTATTAAACTGTGGGATGCGATTAAGTCAATACTCCTTTTCAATAAGGAATGTTCCTGGAAATTAATATTGTTAGTTAGTACCTTGCGTTTCTATGCGATGTCTCACCAGACTAATCCGAACTAAGCAAAGGAGAAAGAGTGTTACAGTCAAAGCCTTTGCGGCCATCTTCAATTAGTGGATAATGTGTCTGCAAGTAATAATATTAGATGTAGTGCTTTATGAGTATTTTGCACATCTTTGAATTTTCAAATCAACCAATATGCAATTTTTGAACCCTTATGGTTCACGAATCAAATTTGTGACTGTCAAGTCGACAAACAATGGCTACATATGGGTCGTTTCAGCATCGCAATCAACAGTTAGTTCCATCAAGTCTCTGTTTGGTTCACAAGTCAATTTAAAAATGACCTGCCCTAAGAAGCAGGAAAGCTTAAAACCATGGATGTTTTTTTTAATGTCATATATACTCAGTGACATTGAAATTGCAACACCAAGAAGGAGTAGGAATTTTTTTACCAAACTTGGTAGAAATGTTTCACTACTAAAAGGTAACAATTGATTAAAATTTAAAAGAAAAAGAACGAAATATAGACATATTTTTATTAATAATAATAATAATCCCTCCCTATTGGTTACACACTCCCTCACGCTTCGTAGCATCAATTTTAGCAGACGGTCGATTTCCTCTTGAGGTATTGTGTACCAAAAAACTGAAGCAACCTGTAATTCATTGTTTAGAGCTTGCAGCGTCTGCGGAGGATGCGGTAAGTCAGTATTCTCTTCATAATGTCCCAAACATGCTCGATAGGCGATATATCGGGAGATCTGGATGGCCATGGCAAGAAATTGATATTATCATGTGGAAATAGGTCCATAGAACGTCTTTCAATATGGGGATGGTTCCTGTTGGAAAAGTGGGTCTTCCTACTACTGAAGAAGTGGAAGAATATCGGGTTCTTTCACGTCATCCACATATCGCTGGGCGTTCATATTACCTCCAATGAATAACGAACGAGACCTACTTCAATAAGTTATAGTACCCCATACCATAGTCCCCACAGCACATGCCTCGTAACAGAAAATTCAACATTGCGACGTTCTCCACGTCTTCGGCTGCCCCTCATACGGCCATCGTGCATACCCAAACAAAATCGGGATGCATCACTGAACACTACCCTATGCCGCTCGAGGTTCCAGCGCAGTCGCAACCCTACACCATTCCAAATGTTGCTGGCGGCGTTGGGCTGTTAATGGAAACACAAGATGTGGCCGATAGGATTGCAAGCCGTAAGGTCTGATTCTGTGGTAAACCGTTCGAAGTGTTACAGGACGACCTTCTTTAGCTAACCATTGATCAGCAATTGACTTGGTACTAGAAAATTGGTCTCTTGTTGCCATAAGTCCAAGATGGCGGTCCTGTACTTCAATTGTTCTGTTTCGCCCTCCCCCCCTCCGTTTCCACTCTGCGATGATCCTGACCTTCCCAAATCCATTCCTGATTGCAGCGAATCATAGTGGATTGGTTTAGGTTAAGGTGATTTGCAATTTTTCTGGCAGAAAAACCACTTTCGTCCAAACCAACAATACGACAGCTGTCGACTTCTCTTAATTCGTGGTAAATTCCACGTTGACGTATTCTAGGCATGATCACAGCCTCAAAAGAAATGATTAAAAGCGAAAACAATAAGAACTGAACAAAATCTCGCAAAACATACACCATATAAAATTAGTAGAAAAAAATGAATGAAATTTTAATCAATTGTTACCTTTTAGTAGTTAAACGTTTCTGCCAAGTTTGGTAAAAAAATTCCTACTCCTTCTTGGTGTTGCAATTTCCATGTCACTGAGTATATTAAGTTAACTCAAAAGTTAGTAGTCTACTTTTCAATTTTCTTGCGTTAGAGTTCAAAAACTGTAGAGGAACGGAAGAGAATATTTTAATAGTGTTAGCTTTTATTTGTCAATATGATCGTTTTCTTTAATTTTACGGAAAACCAAGTCCGGAAAATCATAGTCCCCCTGGCCGAAAACGCCCGGAACATATTGTTGTTATTAACAAAAAACGAAGAAAAAATAAGAAAATGTTGTGTTTTTTCGCATTCGACTTCGAATATCTCGTTAACTGTTGCTCTGAGAGAAAGAATGAATAGACATGAACTTGTTTAGAATAAAATTTTCTAGGATACGATTGGTTTCGTTGAGTGAAATTACAACATCCAGTTTATACTCGACCTTTTAAAGCTAATTTGACTGGACTAATATGTGTGTCAAAGACACATCAATTTTTGCCTTGAAATTTTGGATCTAGTGATAAGGGTTAAAAATGTTGTAAAGTTATGATGCAGATTTTCGCCCTGATTGGTTCATAAGGAGCTAGTGCTAGTGGATAGGTATCTTTTACCATATAGTAATTTACTCTATGCAAATACACAAAGTATTGTTTTTGTGGTTCTAGAAACGAATCATTAGAGGTTGGAAAAATACGAGCACCGTGCTCACACTAGGTAGACTAATAGACATTAGGTACTTCTCTCACTTAGTAACTAAAGTGGATTATTTTACAGGAAAGTATCTTCAAAAATGTCGAAGAATTTTACAAAAAAAGTGCTTAGCAATCTGTCAATTAAAAGCTTATATTGTAAATAACACCTTATGAATCAATTGTTTAAACTGTCAATGGAGAATTTTATCCACTGTCTTAAAAATATCAAGTTATAAGTACTTAATATCCTTTATCAGTTGTTTTTGCCACAGAATAAACACTAATCTTACGAACACAGGGTTTTGCAATATCATCATTTAATATTTGCTGCATATGTCGCAAGAAGGCATAGTAGTAGTTCGTGACCTGGCGTTAATTGAGACAAAACAGACATGGTGATCTTTGCCAGTCGACAATAAAGGATGAGCGACCCTAAACTACTATCAGAACTATGAACATCATATATGAAAATTCTACTATGTGCAGTGTGTCTATTTTAAAACGTATCATATTTCGGCCCCTATCCAATATCTATAAAAAATGGGGACAAGTCAATTCTATTTTCAGAAGTACCCATTTTTTGACCGGTTTTCAATTAAATAAAGTCAATCCTTAAAATGTAAATACGAGAAATACCTTAGGTAGCCTAATTAGCACGCACTTAACTCCTTTTTCAATATTTCAAAAATATCAAGCACTCTGCTCGATGACAATGATGCAGCTTAAATTGGTTATTAAAAAACATTTTAAATATACTATAATAAACTGGTACGACTTTTAAAAAGGAACATGGCTATACCCTTACTCCTATTAAAATGTTAGGGGTTGTTTCCAGTTCACTGGGGGAGTGTTTTAATTTAATCAAGAAATCGGACAGAGTAGTTCAAAATTGTGACTCATTATTGTGATCTCCGTAACAGCGAGAGATACAGTGTAGTCGCTTGTCGCTTAAAAAAAACGCATTTGAAATGTTTAACACAGAAAAACTGAAAATGTCAAATTTCGTTTTCGAATGTAGGTAATTAATAGGTCAACTGGGCAAAGTTTGAACCGAATCGGTCCAAGCGTTTTGCAGTTATCGTGGTCCCTATACGGAAGTTTGAAAGAAGGCATAATCTAAATTTAGGTGTAAACTTGAGCGTACGAACGCATGTGTATTTTTGCATTGTAAGGAAATTGATTGGCTCATTTATTTATGACCCAAGTTGGTATTTTACTTAATCGTAAAGAAGCTAAAAGGGAATTAGCAATAACATCATAAATACTGCTCTACGTATGTGTATTTGGGATGAGGTAAATAAAGCGCAAGCCATTGTAATTTCTCTTTTGAATCTTTTCCTGTCTGTGTAAAATAAAACGCATCATAGTAATTTCACTCAAATTTCGTACAGTTGAAGAAGATTTTGGCAGCATTATCAAGATAATAAAAGTACTTGAATACTTGGAAAGGACGGAACATAAATTCTGTGACCGGTCCGTGCAGAATACACTTAGGAAGTCAAGTCCTTATTATAATGAGGACACTATGATCATAAATGATGAAAAGAAGACATCTTTATTTTTCCGAGCTGATTCACTATTATATAGGAAACTAATGCAAATCAATTTATGAAAACTTTTTTGTACTTAGATATCAGAAAAATCAATCATCTCCGCTACTGTGATTAATATTGGAAAAATCTCGCTCTACACAGAGTGTCCAATGCGGAGTGGCTTATATCAATAATTCTTTGGTAAACTAATGCGATTTGATTTCTGAAAAGTTATTCATTGAGCTCATTATTTCAACTAAAATATTTTTAATGTAACTTAGTAAATTTAAATGGGATTTTTATTAAAATAGGGTCGCTATAAAAAGCGTTGCACGTCATTGATTTGATGACGTCAACAATACACGATATTCCCAAACATTTGTGAGGTATGTTGATAGATTATGCGATGCAACACATTGGGGTATTGTAACATCTAAACATTCCAAATAGTGTGTGGCGCAAAATTAAGCCTATTAAGTCTGTAGTACCCTTTTGTTTATAACGTATCGCTGCCGTCTATTTATTTATTTGTTTGTTTACCGTTCCTCTCTTGTTCTGGGCCCGCAACGGGCTTGTGCCCAATTACAGAGTGACCCGCATAATACTTTTTAGAGATGCTCCTGCAGAAGGTCTTAAGTTGTTCTATACACTACTCCGGTATTTTCCTTAGCAATTAGGAAAACTGCAGGAAAACCTAATTCGGAGTAGCCGGCAGAATGCTCGAAACTGATCTAACGAAATTCCCATCTCTGCCACAGATGAAAAATTCTTACTTCAGCCCAGGTTCGAACACCCGCCCAACGCTCTACCACCGAGACACATAGCCGTTGTGAACAGAAAGCTGAATAATGATGTGTTGAGGCATAATGTAAATGTTTCGGAAGTTATGAATAGTTGCACAGGCCGCCAACAAATAAAAAAGTTAATACTTGCTTGTACTCCTGACCGATGAACTGATTTTACGTTATTTTACAAAAGCATCTGACCAAGTCTTGCTGTAGTGGAATTTACGCATAGCGAAGTTCAACCAAGACATGATAATGATAATGATAATGATAATGATAATGATAATGATAAATGATAAGTAACATAAGCTGGTATGATGGTAATAAGGTGGAAGATACTTTTCGGAGTACTTACCTTGCTTATATATCTAACATTAAATTTTGTTAACATAAAAGAAAATAATTTTTAATGCACATTTTTGATGACTTAACTATAATTAATTAAGTAACAACGTGATCACAATTAGTAGAAGTAGTCAGGAAGTAATTGAAATTCTGTTCTTACCTCTCGAACAGAACCTAATGGTAATAAGGGACCCCCCATTATCTTGTTCTGTTTAAAATATTGAATTAAAAAGGCAACAAGTTCCTTCGCTGTACTATTCAAACGTTTCGGCATTGTGGAGAATACGAATGCACACGGAAACTCGAACTGAAGGGTCAAATGTCAATAAAGAACGTTTGGCAGTTGAAAAAAATTGCAAATCTGCGAAATTATTCCTCTAAAAAGTAACTAAATAATAATGAATGTAAATCCGCCAAATCTTGATTTAAATTGGCATGTTATTTTCTTTGGTTGATGACGTGCAACGCTTTTTATAGCGGAAAACAATAAATAATCATATCTTCAGAAAAACTGTGCAATTATAACAAAGCCGTTCAGAAGTTTCGCGATTTTAAAGCACGTCCACTTTCCACTCTATCCACAAAGTTACCAAAGCTCTCCTACTGGACCTGTTACAAAGATAGTTACCGCGGAGCGATGGTGAACACCACCATTGTGTGTACCGTCAATGCACTAGGAAATTATTGTGCCCCTTTATTTTTAAACATATTCGTACGAAGGATGAACACCTATTTGGGCCTGCAGGAAGGGCTCAACAGAACGGATCGATGCTACCCGAGGTATTCTTGAAATATATGCTAATATCATATGTTAGGAAACACAACTTTTTGGTGAAAGGATGTGAAATTTCTTTAATAAAGCTAGAACCTTATAAAAACGTGGTTTCCAGTTCAGAAACTGTGACCAGCATAAAATCGTAGGTATTTTGCCCTTTGCTTTGATAGATTATTATAGGTACCTACATATACCTACTTGTCGGACTATTTTATTAAGATTACCAATTTCTGAAATGATAAGCCTATATTTTCTACATAGTTCTAAACTAAACATCTACATAGAGAAATTTCCTCAAAAACTGAAATAAACACTCAATTGTGGATCACAATACAAATAAACAACTTCACGTAACACGGTACTCTCTCAATCAATGACACATGATTGTAGTGGGACCGTCCTGTCCTATTTACCACAATATTTTAAACATATTTTCAATAGAAATTAAAAACACAAGGTACCTACGCAAATTAAAAATTACGCGTTTGTGATTATGCGAAATCAACCCCCATAACGTTACAGTTTCAACAATCAAAATATTGATAAGTAACTACAGGATTTTATAATTAGTCCGCATCTGATTATGTTATCTTGTTATTTATAAGGACATATTTTTGCACCTAAGTACCCAAATTATCTGATTGTAAAACGGATATCGAGCCATCCTTAGCACCACACGTTTTTGAGTTGTCATCAGGCGAACTACTAAACTTACTAATTACATGAGATGGTTACTACAGTCATCCTGTGTTTCATTTCCTTTATCTTGTTTACATAATATGTGTGCAAATAAAAAAAATCTCATCGAGTGATTTAATTATTCCAGAGCCACGTGTAATATGATTTCATATAAAGGTAATTACTCGATACATATTTGGAAACATGTAGATTATAATTGTGCGGTCTTTGCAGAGATAGTATTGCTGTTACTGCTTTTGGGATGCTCTTCCGTGGTTCAATCTGTAAGTAGACTGTTTGGAATGTGATATATTTTTACTGATGCTTGTAGCGATCTTGCCCCACAGTTTATTCCGACGTAAATAGTGGCGGCAACAAGATTAAAGTTGTTTGGAATGCACGTGACCACTCAAATATATCTATTGCTATCTCTGAACCGCCATGCTTGGACCTAGATAAACACTTAGTAGTTCGTATTTGCTCTAATGGAACTTGGCTGCCGTCAAAGGAGTGCCATTATGTAGACTTCAACAATGTTTGCCCACCCGACTTTAAGGAGGAGAAAGGAAAATGTACTTATGTGACCCAACCACAGATGTGGGATGACAAGTGCCCATATCCAGATGCATCAACCGAGGTGAACAACCATAAAAATATTTGGTTACCGTTTCAGCAGAAAATCAAGCATGGTGCTTACGAATACATATTGCCCGATGAGAACTACGGCCTGCCCTACTCAGAGACCACTTTGTGGGAGCACTCAAGCGAAATTTTCTATGGAAATTCGGAATGTGTGGCCAAGACATCATCGAAAATTGAAAATGTTTCCTGCAACACTTCATTCTCCCGCGTTTGTTTGTACAATCATAACAGCTTTTTGTATAGGTGTCCTAATAACTGCGTTCCTGGGGGATTGGGAAGCAATTATTGTTTCTGTAAATCACCGAAGAACACTTCGTGTACATTGGCAAGTCTGCGATACACGTACGAAAAGGACCTTTTATACGATTTGGTGGGAAATGACGTTTGTTTACTCGGGCCTGGAAAAATGCTTGACAATCATTATTTAGCTATTAACAAACATTCCCTACATCTGAAGCAAGCCAACGATGGCAACTGCGTAGTTTGCAAAACCGAGCCGATAGCATTTCATGATCACGTCGTGCTAGACTTGACGTTCAAAGCAAGTTCCCAAAAATTATATTTAAATATATATTCACCTGAAGGATTATATAAAGTCAATGACAACGTACAAGTATTTTGTTTCACTGACGCCACCAATAAATTGAAGTATCGAGTGAACACGAAAGAGAAATTTGATTCGCGTTTCAAGTCTCCAAGCCATCGCAGATACAAAGTGTTTAAGGTGTCACTAGTCGAAGATGGGCCAGGATATTACTGGTGTGAAGCATTTTTACTTCCAACAATGGAAGTTATCACCTCCAATAAAGTTTTGGCGCACAAAGGATTTAAATACCGAGAATATTCTTTGAGACTGAAAATTAAAGATCTCTGTGCGTTTTCTCGCGTTGATTGTAAAATTCCCACCGAAGATTTTATAGGAGGCGTATGTAAGTCACTGTTTACCTCTGAAGCGTTCAACACAGTCAGCAATGTCAGACTGTTTCGAATTTACGACATTGATACCGTAACGGACACAGTTGATGTTCTTGTTCATCTTTCAGTGAAATCCAAGCTTTCTAATAAGGAGGAGTACGAAATATTAAAACACACATTAAATTCCCTTGCTGAATCAAATGTAATCATTGTATTTTTTAAAAGCAGTACAGAATGTTTCGCGGAAGTGACAAATAGTGGCTCAATTTTACATTGGGATTCTACGTTAATCAATACAAAAGCGGTTCCCAAAGAAATTTGTGTGCGAGATGACGGTACGCCTATTACTCGGCGATGTTTTGGAGATTTTCACGTAGGCGCTCACTGGGAAGACATCACGGAATCGTGCTCGAAAAGCTACAAAGTCTCTAGCAAGACGAAGTTGTTGAGTTCATTAGCTCATGGAAACGCATCCACGGACAGGCCTGTCAGCCTAGCCTACATTACTGCAAATACTTCAGACTTCACAGAATTAGACATGCACTACTTATCAAAAACTTTAATGCACATGACCGGTTCCAGACCTCCAACAGAAGACCTCGTTGCGGATGTTTCTCAAATTATAAACAATTTGATGCAGAGTAACTCTACAACACTGAGATCTTCTCAGAGGATGTTAAACGCAACAGATGAGCTCCTGGATACGTTCGAAAGCGCGTTAAACTCGGTCCACTTTACGAGCAGCTCGATTCTTCTAGTTAACAGCGATATAATTGTTCACGTTACCAAACCGTTTTTGAATAACGTTTCCGGAATAAGTGTTCGCGGGTTATTTAAAGATACGAAATTTTTAAATTCTACAGTCACCGAGCTCTACTCAAATGCGACGTTTGACGATTTGGTCAGCCATAATGATTTGGAAATCGCCGTGTACGTTCCTGAAGCGCTGCTTAAAATTATGGCCAACAACGAACCCCGCAGTAACCTGGCAAATATAACGATTGTAACAACAATTTTTTATTCGGACAAGTTTTTCAATTCAGAACGAGACAGAAGTGATAGGGTCGGAAGTAGAATCGTGAGCGTCACCATCTCCAATCGAGAAGATTACTTAGAAATACCAATTCCGATCATCTTTAAATCCAGAAATAATAACAAGCAAAAGAGGTGCGCGTTTTGGAATTACGGTTTACGATCTTCTAATGGCACTGGTCACTGGGACACTTTGGGTGGAGACAAAATGCATGACTCGAGGAGAGAATTTGACACGTGCTTTTTTTCACATTTAACCAATTTCGCCTTGTTGATTAGGTGGCGGCATAGGATAGGCGATACTAACTCAGATTTCACTAAAACTATGTCTAACATAGGAAAATTACACGATGATATCTTATCGACCATTTCAAACATCGGCTGTGCCTTTTCCATATTTGGAATTGCTGGTATTTTTCTAACTGCGTTCCTGTTCAAAACCTGGAGAGAGAAGGTAGGGACGAAAATATTGATGCACTTGTGTGTCGCGTTGTTTCTGCAAGTGGTTTTCCTGAATTTGGCTGCGGACGAATTCGCTAAACATTCTTCGGATGTATTTTGTAAGGTTATCGGTATAATACTACATTACGTAACGATTGCCGAATTTGCTTGGATGTTAGTGGCGGCTATATTACAATTTTATAGGTTTGTGAAAGTCGTAGGCCCGATGCCAAATCGAATCATACTCAAAGCTTGTGTAATTGGATGGGGTTTCCCTTTAATTCCCATCGCTGCAACCTGCAGCATTGACATTGACAGTTATTCTGCATCTAACGACGGTATTTGTTATCCTACAGGGTTGGCGATGTACATTGGTGTGTTTCTCCCAATTGCTTTCATCGTGATTTCAAATTTGGTTTTATTCTCATTGATCTTACGAAACATATTTCATTTAAAGGTCGAATCTAATAAAGGAACTACCATCTTGAAGCGACAAGTTTGTTTAACCGTTTTGCTTTTCTTTTTGTTAGGGATGCCTTGGGTTTTTGGAGTAGTTGCGGAAATCATACAGGGTTCATGGTTGTCATATATACTTCTATACATTTTTTGCTTCACCGCAACCCTACAGGGATTCGTACTATTTATCTTTTACGTTATCCTTGATAAATCAACGCGTATTTTGTGGATAGACTGGATTGCGAAGATAAGAGATAAATATAAGTGACAATTTTAATTTACCGCCATATCGAGGATAATAATCCTACTTGACCACCATGGTACTAAATCCGGAAACTGCATTTATGATTTACTATTTAGTTGTCCAAACTTGTTTTATAAGAGGTACCTAATTGCATATAATACCTTTGCCATGACAAATTGTGGAAAATAAATTCGATTTCACTAATACGAATTGAGTCTTATACAACCAAAAAATTAATAAAGTTCTACTACACCAAAGTCTCATGCTAATCTCATTAATCAAACATTCACCTCACTACGGACTTAATCCATCACCATCAAAATGACTGTCACATGTATCCCAATAATCCTCTGGTTCACTTGTTAGTTAATAATATCTGATACCATAAGTGTATAATTAAGAACATTCATTTACCTTACTTTTATTTTACTTATTTATAGGCGCACCTATAGCTTTAAGTTTATTTATTTTAATATTAGTTAAACAATGAGACTGTCGTTCTTTGTATGCCCATGAGCTGTATTTGTAATTTAAATATATTTTATACCAATTGAATTTTTTACTTGTTCAGTATTTTTAAAAATTCACAAAAATCATTTGCATAGGAACTAGTATGATGAATTTTTATATAGGGTGTTGCATATAAGTAAGGAAAATTATTGGGCGGTAGGGAGGAGGTGTTTCGTTTGGCCACCTTCAAAAGCATTTCTTCTTTAATTTTTTTTCTTCGCAATCAACAGAGTTAGAAAGACTGGTGGGGCGTCTTTGGATAGGTTTTCATGCCTTTTAAACAAAAGTTATACTCATTTGAAGATTGGTTCTTCGGGTCAGGAAGTGTCCCCATCTACTAGTGAGTCATCTCATTTCGTATGTAGTTTGTTGACAATGTCGCAAAGAACAAAAAATTAATGATTTAAGTAAGTACTCCAAAACCTATTCAAAGGCGTGCCACTAGCTTTAAAGAAGAAATGCAAATCGCGCCACTTCTTGAGGGTAGCTCCCAAACGAAACACGTTGGGCCCTCGGATTATTTGGAAAAAGTGCTCGTTTTAATCCACTCTGCCACCCATTTTTTTACATATTTATATGTAATATCCTTTATAATACCGCCGCTATCAATTAATATCTAGTAGTTTCAGGATCCCAAGCACGATTGACTCACTACTTAGCGTAATAAACTCTAACTTAATTTAAGGGGCAAGAGGGAGAAGGTGAAGGCGAGGGGTGTAAAACATAAATTAAAGCGTTGAGTAATAGTTATTTATTATACAAGACGATAAAGGGATATTTTAACCATTGAGTGAAAGGCCACTCGTGCATTAACTTTCATGAGATGGTTAGTTTCCTTTTATCGTCGTGTATAATACAAAACTTTATTTTATAGCAGAAGCCGTATAAATCGTTGTAAAACTTCTGATAATTCTGAATTTAATTTAGAGCGGTCAAAAATAGCAAGCTTAGGTTCTGCCGTCGCGATCGTTGCTATAGAGACAGAATTGTGATATGTTCTGGACGTCATTTTATAACGTGCATTTGAAATAAGAATGACAGATGTCATTAAAATGCACACTCATCTGTTTCACTTTATCTACCCTTAGGTTAAAGTGATCACTTTATTTATCCTTACGGTTAAAGAACGGCTTAGCCTACTCATTCAAACCTATTAAAATGTCATTTAAAATAAAGGAATTAAGTAGTATGTCAATAATGCACCCAGACCACAACTGCATTTATTCATTAAAAACACTTCTATCTCCGTGCTTTACCGAAAACCAGATATTGCTCCTTCATTTGCGGGAACAAACTGTGCGTTTACTTTCTGCGGGAGGTAAAGTAATTTCCATGGAAACGTAAATGTCTGTGGTCTCTAGTAATCTATACCTTCTGGCGTTTCAGGAATGTAGTTAATTTTGAGTATTTGATGCCCATATATTTCCTCACGGCTAAGGTGGCTTTCAACATTAGACCAAAGGGAAGATATCTAGCTTAAGAAATTCGTAAAAGTATATTGAATGAAATTTCATTCGTCTTCCTCGCAATTTTCATTGTGCATCATAGATTGCATACCGAATAAACCTGTTGTGATTTCTGTTAGTAATCTTGCAGCATTGGTTCCTTCTTTGACATCAAGAAGAGTATTTTGCATTTATAAATCGTTTTCGTCGCATTTGAAAACTTGGAAATTACGTGCCAATTGGTACTATTGATAGCCGGTTGCTAGATGGCAATGGGTGGTCGCGGGTAAATTGATCATTTAACTCCAAGCGTTGCGTCGTTAAAGTAGGTTAGCTACTCTGTTATTTAGCGCATTTTTTAAGAATTAAAAAAATGTGCTATTGTTTGCATTTTGTCCGTCCCACTTCTGTGATTTTGAACTACTTTTAGGGAAATGGTCCTACAGTTCTGCAATTTTTTGCAATATGTAGCCTATACCTTGGAGGTGTGTCACACAGTCATCAAATTTAGCTGTCTCAAGGCGCGGGGGGGGGGGGGGAATTATCTCCTGAAATCCTGTTTTTGAATGTAAAACATGCATAACTTTATCATGCGATAACCAACTGGTCTAAAAATTTGCATACACATCATGCCTTTAGTGGTGCCAAATAAAATTTTTGGACACGGGGGGTGGGGGTGAACACACGTTCTACCTTTCATGGTATTCTAATGAAAACTCTCACCGACATGAATTCGTGTATACAAACTATTACTTTCTTGCGTGACTCTTTTCCGAGATCACTAGGTGGCCCGGGAGAGGAGGGAAGGGGTTGAAATTAATATTATATTTTATGGTATTCCAATTAAAGGTCTCAACAAAAGGAACTGTGTTCTACCAACTACCGCCCTAGTTTCTCACTGCTTATCAAAAGAGCAGTTTGAGGGAGTGGGGGTGGATGGAACTGGTTTTCTATGGTACCCTAATGAACGGTCTCGACGAAAGGAATTAAGTTCTACCAATCATACCGCCCCCTCGACTCCTTATCGTAATCGGATATAAGTAAGTCCTTATATCTGTAGAACATCAGATTGTCGAAGGATGGTACTCATAAAGGGCGATTGGAACGTCTGGAAGAAATATATCTATTCATGATGTCAAAACTTTACGAGCTAATATCCCCATTACTCATTTAACTAATTAAAAACAAATAAAACATCGATAAATATAGCATACTACTAACTACATCTTATAAGTTATAACGCAACCATTTACTAAGCTATTTCGGTTTTTAAAAATGCGCTTTATCTGCACAAGAGTTGTGCACAATTTATACTTGTTTCATAACGAAAAGGATTGCGATTTCCTCCCTTGGCTTCGCGTCGGGTCGCAAACTTGACCGCGGGAGGAAATTGTATATTTTCAATTTCAAAGTCGCAGATACTGTCGATACGGTACATACTTAATAGTGCTGAATTGGTTTGTTAATTCCAATCAAAAATTCTCGCACATCTCCTTTGATAGTATTACGAGCATATTACGACACTTTTATAGTCTCCCTTTCATAGACGCGAATTTTGCATGTTTGGTATATACGAAATGTGAATATTCGCCAAATTCGCGAAATAAAAATTGCGATAATCTCGTCTATGAAAATTAGGTTTATTATTCCGAAGAGTAACATTTGCGACACGAGCGAGCTAATGGAGCAAAGGATCAATAAAATTGAACAAGAGTTATTTGGGTTTTATATAAGCATTGAGTAATTAAATTCACTCAACGATATAAGGCATTATACGGTTATCATTTCCAATGTCTCCGATGGTTGCATGGATTGCGAAATCTGCGAATTTTTTGTCAATATTATCTTTTTTTTAGAAGATATTACAACCGGTTTACAATATTGATATAAAATATACAATCTATTGCTTTATACCGGATCCCTACTTGAAACCGTGAATGTATCAAACTGGTAGGCAATAGCATTGTTTAAACAGTATTTTAACAATGATGATATTTATCTACTTATTAGGGTATGACGCAGTTCAATGTTTAAATAGTAAGATGTTTACTGCCAGATCAAAATAAATCCAGTTTAGCACATTACATCAATTGACTAATGTCGAGCGAAGATACTTAAAATATTAATACATAATAATATTATGGTAGGTACCTATATGTATTATGAAGCAATCATAGTTTAATTTATAAACATATGCAAACACAAGATACAATTTCAAATGCGGACTTTCAAAACCAATAAAAAAAGGAGATTATCTAAATAAATCCGGGCCTACCACCGGACCACTTTACAAAATTTAATTCGATTTAGCTAACTACTGAACGTTTATTTTTTTTTCTTCGCAAATACGAAAAATTACAAGAAAACAGCGTTTCCAAATAAAGCAGAAAATCAAATCCTTCTTTTACAATCTGCCAGTGGCGCATCAAAAAAAGCAATGATGTAAGCCTAACTTATATTTCAAATTTGACCAAAATATCGCAACAACTGCAGCAGGTATAAAGAACAAGTCTAAAAAAATTTGAAATTTTAACACTCTGTAGATCAGTAACAAAGCGATTTTGTATCTATTTTTATATGAACTTTTAGTCATAAAATAAGCCAAATAGAATTTTAACAAATGACATTCAAAATTGAAAATTAGAAATTGTATTCAATTTACTATGTTCAGGATTTCAAAACAGTTGGTATAAATTAGGATATACAAATTTGGATTCGCAACCAATATTTTGGAAGTAAGGTAGCAAGTCAGACATCTACGAAGAGAATGAGCTTGAATAAGAAGTTGAAAAAAAAAAAATTTTTGACTTCAGACTCGGCACTTAAGTGAACTTAATGTTGTTAAAGATGTAATAATTAACTTTGACTTACCTCAATAACACACATAAGCTTATTTCCTTTCTTGGCCACAACTTTTATTGCACTGATTGCATCTGTATAAGCACTAACTGAAATTTATTTACTTTAATACCTATTTGAATATCAAACGAAGAGTAAAGTTATTTTCCTCTTGCGCAAACTGTATATCAACCATCTACGTAGATATTATACTCGTCTCATTCGTCCAATACAGTGCAGCTCTTCTAACCACGTAAAAAGTAAGAGGATGTACTGAGGTTTGTGCAATCAAAGTTCATTATTTAGTTAAAATATAATAGGTAAATTACTGCTAAATTAGCTGCTACCGGATTAATTCTCGTAAACAAGGGATAGCCGATTGGGTGAAGAGTCATCAATAAATTAAGATTGACATACATGAACAATTGATGTCGTAGCAAACGGTGTATAATGCCCACTTTATGAACAATGCGACAATTTGCATTGTGCATTTATTGTACGTACCAAGAGCTGCAGCATTTTTTTACAGTCTCTACTTCCATTTGAATTCGACAACTGTAAGGGATTCCATCGATTACCTAATACTGTTAATTATTTTGTGTATATAGGTATACAGGGTGATTCAAATTCGTGGGCCACCGTGGGAATCTCGGGAACCGTAAGAGATAGGTAGGTAGTTTAAATTTGGCAAAGTTGCGTACTTTGATGCTTAACCAAATGCCGTTTTGAAACAAAAGTTCCGAATACTTTGGGAGTTCTTATTTTTTATCGAAGTTATTTAAAAAGATATTTAAAAATTAAATAACACATGATTACGGCCACGTTTTTCACTCTACAGATGCCAGTTTTAATGTTAGGTTTGACGTTTCGTCTGTTAACCACCATCAACTTTGTTTTTTTTCTTAAGGAACTCATTTTTACTTTTTGTGCCATTTGATAAAGCATTTTTTCTGATTTTAAAAATGTAATCATCACTATTTTTTAAAATGCCTTCTTTTTAGCGCATTTCCACAACAATAAAAAAAAATGCGCTATTGTGGCCACTTTGTCCGTCCGTCCGTCCGTCCGCTCATTTTGCGACGCTACTAGTTCTTTATCTTAAGAGCTATTGTTCTACTTTTTTCGCTATTTGGTTCGTTATGGTGTCGAGTCTTGTACCAAGGAAGGATTTTTTTCTGTACCGCTTACAAAAAAAGTTATTGTAAAAAAAACAAAAAACCGTTTTTTTACATGTTCTATAATTTTACACTTTTGCCGTTTATTAACGATCCTAGAGATCGTTTATAATTTTGCATTGCTATCTGTCGCCTGCCGGTTGGTCTGTCCGTCTGTTTCTTTGTCTGTCTGTCCATCTATCTGTCCGTGTGAACGATAACTTTGTTTAGAAATGTTCGATCGCTTTTACATCTCCGTTAGTTGAATTGCATGAAATTCAATATGGGCATAGCTTTAGCCATAATAATACGCAATGCCAAAAGTTGAATCGAATCGATTCAAAATTCACAGTGCCCTTTTCGCATCTCGACCATTTATAAACCGAATTGCAAACTTTTTTACTTATAAAAGTATTTGAATGAAATAAAGTAATAAAGGAAAATCAAACGCCAATTTCAAAATTTGGTTTTGCGCATGCGCAGTGCCAACTTTTTTATTTGCGGAAGAATTTACACGAAATTTGATACATAGGCACTTGGAATAAAGGAAAATCAAACGCCAATTTCAAAATTTGGTTTTGCGCATGCGCAGTGCCAACTTTTTTATTTATGGAGAATTTAAACGAAATTTGATACATAGGCACTTGGGATAAAGGAAAATCAAACGCCAATTTCAAAATTTGGTTTTGCGCATGCGCAGTGCCAATTTTTTTATTTATGGAAGAATTTAAACGAAATTTGATACATAGGCACTTGGAATAAAGGAAAATCAAACGCCAATTTCAAAATTTGGTTTTGCGCATGCGCAGTGCCAACTATTTTATTTATGGAAGAATTTAAATGAAATTTGATACATAGGCACTTGGAATAAAGGAAAATCAAACGCCAATTTCAAAATTTGGTTTTGCGCATGCGCAGTGGCAACTTTTTTATTTATGGAAGAATTTAAACGAAATTTGATACATAGGCACTTGGGATAAAGGAAAATCAAACGCCAATTTCAAAATTTGGTTTTGCGCATGCGCAGTGCCAACTTTTTTATTTATGGGAGAATTTAAACGAAATTTGATACATAGGCACTTGGGATAAAGGAAAATCAAACGCCAATTTCAAAATTTGGTTTTGCGCATGCGCAGTGCCAACTATTTTATTTATGGTAGAATTTAAATGAAATTTGATACATAGGCACTTGGAATAAAGGATCATCGAGCGCCAGTCTCAAAATTTTCTTTTGCGCATGCGCAGTGCCAACTTTTTTATCTATGGCACCATTTAAGTGAAATTTGATACTTAGGCGCTTGGAACAAAGGAAAATCTAAGATTAGTTTTAAAATTTAGGTTTGCGCATGCGCAGTTCCAACTTTCTTATTTAGAAAAGCATTGAAATGAAATTCTTCTCATAAACTGAAATTGAAGTAACACGTCAAAAATGGATTGCCCATGTGCAAAGCTATCTTTCATATTTGTGCCCGGATTTTTACGATTTTAACAGAAGTTGCATCTTATAAATGGGAAATGAATGCAAGTGGAAATGCGCTTTATGTAAATCGTTTACGATTACTTTTTAACTTGTTTCCTTTGTCTTGGGTATTGTATGTTCGTAATATCTTGCGTTTTTACTAATTAATAGCACCATTTATTATTAAAAAATAGAGATATATACATTTTCGAAATCAGAAAAAAATGCTCTGTGTCCAAGATAAGGATGTCTATTACATCCAAATGAGAGAAAAGATGCACAATTGAAGAGTTATTATCATACTTTCAAGAAAACCATAAAATTCCCATTACTTCCGAAGGTATGCCAGAAAAACCGAAATTTGCTGTTTCGTTTTTTTCATTGTCACGTTTTGAGTTTCCAATACAACGTTTCGTTTCGGAGACAATCATCAACTTTATTATGTTATATGGTCCGCAGAGAAAAGTACACAACGTATCGATAAGCATTTTTTATTATACGAATATAATGATGTACGGTACACAAAATAAAACAAAAGTTGAAAACTGTACGTTTCAACAGGATGGTGCTCCCGCATACAACACCCTAATCGTGAGAGAATACCTATCGGACATACTTGCAATTTTACAGGAAACTTGTCCTATAGGTACCTACTCACGTAAAGTTAGCCGGTGCTGTTTGGAAAGTGTTTCTGTTCCAATTCATCATACCACTACGGCTATCACTGTTATTTAAGAATAATTCAGAAACTACCACGCACATTTGTAGATAAAAAAAGATTAGGTTAGAAATTTTACATTAACCTTTTGCTAAATGGAAGTGCGTATATATGCCATCAATACGCATCAATCCAATGTGGTGTGTTGCGAATGTTACAAGAGTGTTTAGAGTTTAGACCCTGCAGCAGAGAGCGTCAAATATTATGTTTTCACATTGGCTCTTTGGTCATAACAAGAGAAATTGATGCATATCCGGTGTCTTTATCGAGTATTCTGTACGGAGTATTAGCGTAATTAGTTTATTGAATTAGTGTGCACTACCATGAAATGGTAATACTTACTAACTATGCAAATCATACCGGAAATGCAGCAATTGTTAGAAAATTAAGACTCGAGTGGATGTATTCATTCTTGTAACCCATCTAGACTTTTATTCAATCAGTATTATATCAAATTAATGGACTAATGATCCTCATGAAAACTTATCATAGGTTTGTGACAGGAAGCACCACATGTATCGAATAAGGTATCGAATTTAAAGGTTTTTATGTCCATTACACAGGGTGAACATTTTGTCTGGAACATTCATACCTTCAAAACAATATTTTTTTAAAGAAGAATTTTATGGTATCCAAAATTATAAAAAATGTGCTAACAATCTACGTACTATACATTTGTGGTCACTTCTGCACGGTCAATGGGGGGGGGGGGGGCTGCTAATTTTTTAACGGCAACTACTAGTTTTCATTATATATTATTAAAGAGCACACTTTTTTATATAGCATCATAAAAAACTTATTATATTACGTTGACTAATCAAGTTGAAGTAATAAAATCCCGAGAAGACTGAACTGTAAAAGTACAATAATGCTGAAAGATGTTCAGGCGTATAACATGTGTCAACTTAATACAGTTACTCAAGCACTGAATAGTTAAGGACGTGGTACGTTAAAGTAATTCAATTCAATAACAAGGATTCTGACAAATATATTTATTTCACGGATGCTGGCACTAATGTATTAGTCAAAAATCCGATGCAACGAAATGCCGAACGATCCTACAGATCGTTTTTGGGCTGCAATTTTTTGACCCGCTAATTTACGTACCTAAAAAACAATAGTGATCTTTCTGAACATACCCATTTTCAAAGCGATCGGACATTTCTAAACAAAGTTAGCACACGGGACAGATAACCGGACAGACAGACAGCAATACAAAATTATAAACGATCTCGAGGATCGTTAATAATTTGATAAATGATTTTCCAAACGAATTCGTCGGACAAGATTGCCGTTCCAACAACTCACTAAATTCTATTTAAAAAATGTAACATTTGGTATGAAAAATTTGAATAACTTAACGTTGTACTTAATAAAAAATCTGATAAGCATGTATGTCAAGCCGTTTTAATTATAAATTGGGTCAACATTCCGCGACTTTTGAGAATCACATTGAAAATGCATAATTTTGCCCAATTGTAATCTGTGTGTACAATGACTATTATCACGGTTCAAGACCAAATGAAAGTGGGGGAAGGAAGGTAAATCAGTTCAGTGATATTTTGTCAAATAGAATTTGAGTTGTGTGTTACCAAGTACAATTACATTATTTTATACGTATTTTATATTGTTACTTAATATACCTAAACGTTATTGGTGTTGTCACCTGCTGTTTTTTCTGAGTAAGTGATTCTCGCTCGAATAAGTACTATCAGGTCTGTAACTACAATCACCTTTCATAGTTTATTAAGTGCTAAAGATGTGCATGAAACGTAAGTTTCCCAAGACGAGTTTTCACTTTCTACCTATTTCTAATTGGATGCACAAAACCTACATAATTTTTATTTCCATCAATTGGCTGCAAAACAAAACGGTATATTGTTTCCTAATAGAACATACCGCTCGAACAACGATTTTACATGTGAATGGAGATCAATTGTGTAGCGTACATGCACATCAATTATCATTAGGTAAATTGCTTCGGTAAATAGAAAAAAAAACATTTTAATTAGATAATTCATGCTTGTTATCCCACTTCATGCGTCTTTTTATTAAATTAGACAAAAAAAACTATTTCTGCTGCTTTGGGTTAATTTTTAGAGGTTTTTGAATACCTACGAATTTTTCTTTGGTTTAGAGTAGAGATAAAATCCAGGATACCTACATCTGTGCCAACTTAGAAATAACAAGCAGAATAAAAAGCAGTGTATATAATATTGACTTCGATCTTTAATCCAAACCAAAAAAAAATCATTAGCTGCATCAAGATCGACAAGTTTACCACGTCATATCTTATTTTTTTTAATTTTATTTTATTTTATTAATCTTCTCAAACCAACAGTACTAATTCCATATTAAGGTTTGAGGACATATATGCATATGTTAACAAACAGCAAAAAATTATGAGTATCTATCATCAACTTAACTAATTACTTAACACAAACTTAATCTAAATCGATAAGGACAGGCCAAACAGCTGCAGATTTTCATTTCGAGATCTTTGAAATTCATTATACCTAAGTAATAATCATCATGCGTACAACAGGGGAATTAATATGGGCAATTGAACGTACATGCGGGATTTTGAAAAAAATTAAATTTGCTCTTGTTCTAGGATCCGGGACGTTGAAACCTATTAAAGAAAGTAAATAACTCGAATCAATTTGATTATTTAATAATTTAAATATAAACAAGAGGCAGCTATCCCTTCTACGATCACTAAGAGCACTATAGTTGTACAATTTCGCTAAATCACGATAATGTTCATAGCGAAGATACATTCCTGTGAATCTAAAGTGAAGACATCTAATAAAGTTACTCTGGATCATTTCAATTGCTGATGAGTGTTTATTAGTATAAGCATAAGGTGACCAAATAATAGCTATATCCTCAATACCTCAATACCTAAATACCTCCAATTGTCGTTCACTTGTCGTTACACATATTTTTTCATCAGAGGATACTTTTTCTAAGAGATTCTGATGTAATCCCTCTGTTGAATTATCTTCTATAAGAATATAAGCTCAATAATTTGATTCCCACATTTTGGTCAAAGTTCAAAATTATAAGTCTTTTTTTTTTATTTTAGTTGAAAGTGAAATATTTCACGTCCGAATCGAAAAGTTCAAGAAAAGTACCTACTGCACAATGCACATGTCCTCGGCTAAGAGAAGTTCACCTTTCACAAAAACCTTCAGCATGTAAAACACGCTTTAGTCTATTACGTTAAATTTGTAAATTAACCGTCTCTTTAGGCGTATGATATGGCATATGAAAAATATTCAAAATGTGTTAATTAATTCCGCCATCAGACTACCTCCTTAAGAGACATTTTGTAGTCAAACAAAATTTTTAATGCAAAAAAAGGCAAGTGAATATACTAATCGACGTGTCCGAGGATTTTCCCAAAGGATAATAAATGATGATTTCGTTTCTTTCATCACGGGAGCACTGTATATTAATTGCAAACCTTAATTATTCGAATACATAAATTTGCCTTAAATGTTATTTTTCTAAAAATTAAGCATAACTTAATTTTCATTTATCGTTGCCAAACATAGCACTGTATATTTTTGCGTGTCTAATTATTGTTTGCGTTTATACGTCCCTGACAATATTTGTATTGGACAAACGCGTGACTTAGGTGTCAGGGAACTTACGCAATTACTCGTTTCTATATTAATTGTTTTAATTGGTTCTTCCTATGGCCAAAGAGTAACCATAGTACTCTTTGCTATGGCGTTAAAAAAATAATCACTTTCTTGTAGGTAATTTTATTACGTAGGTACAATTTTATCGTCGGAATATCGAAATGTTTACTTTCTCATGTTTATGAAATAGCAACCTCTAAACAATTATATTTATAACTATTTTACGCGAGAGGGGTTGTTGGATCATTTTTTTGTTATTTCCTTGTAATGCCTTTTGATTTGACAAATTAAAATGTAAAGTGGCCAAAACGATACTTAAAATATAATTTTTACTTGGCGATGACTTACAGCTTAGCTTAAAATGATATTCTTCCTCCATCAATTTGGTCAATATTTGAACAAACAAAATGTATTATGATTATTAGTTTTTCGAAATGTATTCCAAATTCCTGTGTGTGTTCAGTATTGTAGCGAATATTCTACAAATCCCGGTACACATCGAGGCGCTATAAAAGATTAGTCATCGGCGATAAGAAACGAAAGCGGATGTCGCGCATTCTTTTCGGAAAATATGACGTGCTTGTTCGAGAACATTCGAGAGCATTCGGAAGTCTTCGTTAAATAAACGAACTGAATGGAGATGGAAGTTCAAATTTCAAGTCCGAAGTAATAAATAGTTAGCAGTCATAGCAGTGTTATTTATTTATTGCTAATTTGTAAATAAGTAAATCACGTAATTAAATTTACGTTACAGTATGTTCATTTATTTTTGTGGGGGAAGCTTGTGCGCCCCATAAGTTCTTTAAAAATGTTCATATTCTAAAATAAACAACTCTTTACTGAGGCAGTATCGTACCTCAAAAAACTACCATATTTACGGTTACTTGTTATCAGGATGTCCATTTTTAGCGCATTTTCCAACGAAATTATGCGTTTAAAATGTTACAAATAAGAAGAGTAAAGCGTTCAACAAAACAATAAAGGTTCTGGACTTACATATAAGGTTTTCCTAGTTCTTGATTGAAAATCCTTATTTTTTCCAAGTTTACGCTTGAGTTTTTACCTTGGTTTTTATCAAGCTCTAAAATTAAACTAGAAAACTGTTTTACAAGTTCTGAAACGGACGATTAAAAACAAACGCCACAATCGAGTTTTTAATCACATTTATTTGTACACAAATCGGTCGTCTGGACATTCCGTATAATCTTGGATTTCATTAATTAACTAATTGGAATACTTGTGAACAAATTCACCTAATATTAAATGGCAACTAGTTTTTGCTACGCTACAATTCCCAAATACGCTTCATAATATCATTGAATATCCGAGTTGGATATTCAATGATAATATTTACTGTTTTGATAAAATTTTGGGGTTTTGTGCAGTTTCGGATCATCCGTGTATACAAACTTTCTTCTTTCTTATCTTACGTCACCGGCAATGGTTCCAAGACGATTGACATAGTTGAAAGTGGCAGCTCGGGTACCAACTTTAACATTGACTTAAACCTTTCTTCTATAACTGCACACACTGACTGACTCAATACTACAGCAATCGGAAAACACCTCATGCAACAACCCTTCAATTTGAATTGGTAAATGGAAGAAACTTCAAAACATCGGCCGACCGCCGGAAAAATCGGATTTGAAAATTTAACGCAACTGACTGTTACGTATGATTAGTCAAATGACCTGAAAACCGCCTGGTTAGATCGGTGTGCCAGATTTTTAATTTCTCATCACCTCCATCGCGTTCTTTGCCTTTGATAATGGCTGACGAAAAGCGAACACTTGTTTAGAATGCATTTCCATATGTCAAAACTACACACCTGTGCCTAAGTTCTAGAACAATTTTTCTAGCATAAGTATAACTACGAGTAAAATTAAATAAAACTCAAAAATTATTTCAAGCTGAAGGGCATTGGGAGCTTTTATTTCAAAACATTTGACGAGGTCACTAAGCTATTTTTGTGCCTTTTCAAGAACGATTATGTTCACTTTTGACGCAATGGAAACTTTCCTAACCTCGTTCTTTTGGTTCAGAAACCTCAGCCCCAATTTGCCTCTATATAGGTCTATAACCGACAAGGCCCATTGAAATTTAGATTATTTGTTAATAAGCACAGTACTGGCTGTGTTTCCTTAATTTATGCGACTCTTAATTTTATTTACTAAAATAAGTACGACCAAAAAACTAATTAAGGTAATTAGCTGAACGACACTCGATGACGCGTGTTCCCAAACATGTGCTCCGTTATTAATTAATTCTTGAGACCTGCAACTATATTTTATTATACTATATACTTGTCTGTTCAAATAAATAAATTATTATATTATCATAAGGCAAATTTGAAGGTGTATCGTTAGCGCAGGCAGGGGATTAAAGTCTACTTTTCACAATACTCGTGTTTTTCGCTCTGGGAATTTTATGCTAAGTAAAAACTAAATGGTGGGAAGTTCATCATATGGAACGGCAGAATACAGAAACACAGTATTTGATCATGCATATTTGTTTCAGTTGGTCCAGTTACAGTATCATACACTAAAAGGTTATGGGTAGAAATAGTTCAGCATTTAACAATCAACGTTCAGAGTTTATATCGGAGTCTGACCAAGACCATGACTCAAAAAGCGGCGGTTGTTTTGTATCAACAAAAAAAGCCGTAGTGTTAGCCGTACTCGCAATCCTTTGTTTGGGGGCTGTTGGTGCTACAATATACTTTTACGGTCACAAAATTGACAAGCAATCGGTAAAGTGCTATCTAATAATGTAACCCCAAATTTTCATCATTATCCTATAGCAAAACGAAAACAACACAAACGACTTAGAAGCTCTGTTGAATGATACTCTAAACAACCAAACCTTTGAAGACTTTCGATTGCCGCTTGACATTTTCCCGCTCCACTATCGCCTTCGAATTCATCCTCTTTTGGATGAATCCAGTTCGGATAACTTCACATTTACTGGCGAAGTGACTATATTGATGCATTGCTCGGAATCAACAAAAGCAATTATTCTGCATGCAGATCAGCTGAACATTTTGCAAGATCAGGTTGAAGTATCTACTACAAAAGATGTATCAGAAGAGTTTTTTCCTGAAATTGTTAACCTAACGAGGGACGAAGATGACATTGTTGATTCACAATCGCAAAGTTACTCAACAGACGATCCACCCTCTGAATCGTTAAATAAGGATAGTGCATTTCTTATTTATCATCAACCGGAGGTTATTTACTTGGATCTTGAAAAAATCGAAGAAATCACAAATATGTCTAGATACATTATTCATTTGAAGGATAAACTGCAAGCTGGCGAGAACTATACTGTTAATTTGCAATTTTCTGGAACTGTATCCAACAATCTTCTAGGTCTGTATAGAACCAAATATTTAAGCCCAGATGGAGCCACCAGGTATCAACTTTTAATAATATTAAGTTAATTTACAATACGGATTATAGGTGGATTTTGAACACTCATTTCCAACCGATATTTGCTCGGATGGTGTTTCCATGTTTTGACGAACCATCGTTTAAGGCATCCTTTGAAATTAGTGTAGCAAGAAAGACAAATATGAGTTCTCTGTCCAATATGCCTCTTAAGGAATCCGAAGAGATGTAAGTGTATTCCTACTCACATCAGTTAACAAGTGAAATGTTTAGGCCTAACCAATCTGGATGGGTGTGGGACCATTTCGATACGTCACCGCCCATGTCACCTCACCTGGTGGCATTTACCATATTTGACTTTGGGTACGTTAAAGTAAACGCGAGTGAATTGGGCACAGTGTTAAAAATTTGGGCACCGAATCACTTGCTCGCCGAGGCAAACTACGCTGCGGATATTAGCCCAAACATATTGAGCTACTTACAAACTTACTTTGGAGTGAAGTTCCCTTTGCCAAAATTAGATATGGTGGCCGTGCCTGAACTATATCAAACTGCAATGGAGAACTGGGGTTTAATTAGGTTCAGGTAATATAAAAACGAGGACCTCCTGTTTCCTATTTAAACCAATTTGATAGGGACGACGCACTTTTACTACACCCGAGCACAATCAGTTGGGATACGAAAAATCATATATTCAGAACCATGATAAATAAGTTCGCCAAGCAATGGATTGGGAACTTAGTCACTATGAATTGGTGGTCGGAGATATGGCTGAGTGAGGGGTTTTCCGCTTATTTAGAAGACGTTGTTCAAAATGCGGTACGTAGCTAAATACATTTGTATGATTAAATTTACGAATTCACCCCTAGATAGACCCAACGTTGAAAGATCTGGACATTTATTCTCTAAAAATTGCACAGACTAGTCTTGACTCTGATAAATTAAAATCGGTGCAAAGTTTGCAGATCCCTATTAAAGAGCCAACTCAGATCGAACAACTTTTTGATGATGTCGCGTATAATAAAGGAAGTTGCTTGTTGAGAATGTTAAATTGGACAATAACTGAAGAAGAATTCAAAAAAGGAATTAAAAATTATTTAACAAAATGGTAAACATTCATTCGAAAATGCACCCTCCAAAGTTAACTTTTAGGAAGTACAAATGCAGCACAATTGAAGACTTTTGGAATTCTTTCACGAATGTCGATAAGTTCTTACCGAATGGCGTGTCCCTAAAAGAATTTATGGATTCTTGGATTACGCAAGATGGATATCCTGTTCTAACGGTACGGCGTGACTATGAACATGGGTCAGCTAGTATCACTCAAAGAGGATTTATTAACTCACACAGCGCGGATCACTATTTGTGGTACATACCTCTCACTTATTTAAAGGAAGCTGAACATACACCACTGAAAACAACGTGGATGATTAATCAGAGATTAATTACGATAAGTAATTTCACAAATCCTGGTTCAAAACAATGGTCCATTTTTAATGTGGAAGGAACCGGTAATTTTTAATTTTTTCTATACTTCTTTGACGACTTTTTACCATCGTTCGAGAACATCAGGTCTACTTATTTTTTAGGGTTGTATAGAGTAAATTACGATGATACAAACTGGAACTTACTTAAACATCAACTAATGAAGGATGCTTCTAAAATATCTTCAACCGATCGTGGACAGCTTTTAAATGACGCCTTTGAGTTGGCAAACTTTAATTTGCTCAATTATAGTTCTGCTTTTGAAATAACCAAATACATGAAGCATAGAGAACACAACTACATTCCATGGAATGCATTATTCAACAGCTTAAAGCAACTAAATTACATTATTCGAACGACGCAATACCGTGGGATTTTTGAGGTTTGGAGTTGATGATATACACAATGATCACAATGTTGGTTTTTAGAACTATATTATAAATCTCATAACACCGACGTATATTAGGCTGGGAAATGTAGCCAAAGTAAACGAGTCGCTAAGTGACAAACTGTTAAGGACGTTTATTCTTTCTAAACTTTGTACGTGTAATTATGAGCCCTGTCTGGAATGGTCAAGGATGAAGTATAAAGAATGGATGGACTCAAAAAATCCAGACGTTAACATTCCGTAAGTAAACACTCTCTTGTGTCTCTTTTAATATTGAATTTATAGGATTGCTTACGACTTCCGTAAAATTGCTTCATGTACCGCTATAAAAATGGGAGGTCGAAAAGAATGGTTCTTCTTATGGCGAAGAACTTTATATCCCTCAAGATCCACTGCTAATTTAAAAATATTTTATTCATCACTGGGATGCACCCGGGAACCGTGGTTGATAAACAAGTAAAGCATTTACACAACAAGCAGTGTAAGTTTCTGGTATCTCTTTGTTGTAGTTACTTAGAAAATGCCATTAATGGTACTATTCCGCTTCAATACTCAATCGATGTTTGGAAGTCGCTTACAAATAATCCTGTCGCTTTGAATTTTGGATTTGCATTTTTGAGGAGCAATTGGGAGCGAATAAATAAAAATTACCAACATATTTTTATCAATCTAAATATTATTTTTGAAGAATTCCTGTCCAAGCTTTCGACAAATATCGACTTGGAGGATGTAAGTACATAGTTAATCGTTTTGGACGAAATTTTGATTATTATACTTAGTCACACTAACTTTTGTTTCTACTAATTCTCTTTTTTTTCGTATAGCGGGAAACACGGGAGTGTTAATTGTAATGATGTTTTAGCTCACCAATTTCTACAAAGATAATGAAAAGACGCTAACATCAGTATCATCTTTAATGTTGGATATTGTTGAAAAAATTAAGTCGCGTGTTTCTTGGAAGAACACAAATTTGGATGTCGTAATAAAATGGATAGAAGAAAATTCTGATCAAAATCACAAATCTTCGAAAGATTTATAACAAAATAGTATTATATTATTTTAATTATATATTATTATTTTATTATATAGCTTAGACATGTTATTGCATCAGTATTTCCAGTTGAATATAATTGTACTTAATTAGTGAAGTGCATTAATTCAGCAAACTCACTCAAATTAAGTTAATGCAATCTAATTCAAGACTGCATTTGTGTTCTTAAGAAATTCCTTTCAGGTAGAATAGGATTAAGGGGTTGTATTAAGTCTCAAAAACGGCAGGATAAATTCAATTCATTTTAAAATGATGCAGTAGAATTTTCCTTAAAAACCCCCTAGCTAGAATGACCTTATGTTTAAAAAATGCTGCCATCTGCACACGCTATTTGTGAATTACACCCTCGCCTCTAGTCAATCTGAATCGCCAATAACATTTAAAATGTAAAGTAAATTTAACTTTGCGCTTTTCCTAATTTTATACAGATCTATATACACGAAAATCAAACTGCATGCTATGCTGTGTTGCCTGTAAGCAGTCAGAATTTGATGTTTATAATTAATCGCTACTGTAGATTAAAATGGCAATTCCCTATATCAATTACTAAAAACCAAACAGCAAAAATACTGAAATAATGATTAACCAAAAATAGTATATTCCCCATATAAAATGAAAAGTGAACCTTCGCCTAGAGGATAGGCAACGCGCAAATGCTGACACATGCTGTACAATTGTGGCAAGGTAACCAATACAATTGACTTTCTGACTAACTTCACATTACATTGCTATTACCAACGTCCAAAAATTAATAACCACATCCCTTTTTTTCGTAGGTGAATACATTATTAACCGTTTTGTTGATTCTTTCTCGAGTTAATTAAACGATAGGTAAGTAATTATAGCTATTTTATTATTTCTTATATAGAAATGGTGTAGTTTGTTAAATGAACTAAGAATATACCGCTTAATTGATTACACGTTTATCTTCAACAACGTGCTAAATTTATAGGTTAGAGGAACCTAGATTTTCTTGCTTTGCAATAGATTCACCTTGTCTTTGAACAGTTTGGCATGTAAGCTGTTGCTTTTACAATATATAGTACCTTAGTATTGATCATTATAGTTTAATTGAGTTTTTAATTGCCATATGGAGTAGGGATCATTAACTCATTACGTTTATAGAAACAGCACAATGGCACCCAGAGGAAATAATATGATTCCTAATGGACATTTCCATAAGGATTGGAAGCGATATGTGAAAACCTGGTTTAACCAACCTGCTCGTAAACATAGAAGAAGGCAGAATCGTATTAAAAAGGCCCGTTCTATTGCTCCGAGACCTGTCGCAGGTCCACTACGTCCTGTTGTTAGGTGTCCTACCATTCGGTACCACACCAAAGTACGTCCAGGAAGGGGTTTCACCTTACAAGAATTGAAAGTAAGTTTACAAATCTAAAAATGTGAGATTTTCAATTCTACATTTACTCCTTAGTTAACTTTAGGTAAAAATCAAAGATTAACTTTTCAGTATAAACTGAGGTCGAAAAATGCTAATGCTAATTTACACCGGAGATTTTCATTAATGCGTAGTACATTGTTTATGTGAGGCAATGAAAATTTTGTGTGTTTCATATGATCGTTGTCTTGGAATTCTAACTTTGTAGTCATTAAATGATCATTATTAATAATAATTATGAACATCTAGGCTGCACATCTCACACCAAGGTTCGCCCGCTCCATCGGTATTGCTGTAGATTTTCGGCGCCGTAACAAGTCCGTCGAATCAATTCAAGTGAACACGCAGCGTTTGAAGGAATATCGCTCCAAACTGATCTTGTTCCCGCTCCACAAGAAGAAGCTGCGTGCAGGAGAGGCCACTGAAGAAGAACAAAAGATGGCTACCCAATTTACTGGGGAAATTCTTCCAATTAAGCAAGCAGTAACTGAACCCGAAGCTCGTGTTCCGACGCAGCGTGAAAAGAGATTCAATGCATACGCAACTCTTAGAAAGGTACGTTTACTCTGAAATGTTGTAGCTTAGGTTCCATAATAATTGTGTTTAGGAACGTTCCGATGCCAAACTGGTCGGTATTAGAGCCAAGCGTCAAAAGGAAGCAAGTGAAAATGCAGATGACATTGCCAAAATGGAAACTAAGAAAGGCAAAAAATAAGACGGTTTAAGATTAAATGACTATTTAAAATACAATCTTCTGTAATCAAATTAATCAAAGTTTGATTAAATTTTTACTTGGGAAGTGGCTTTAATTTTTTTAATTTTAGCTATTTTGTAGTAACTAACATTGTGTACCTAATCATTGAATTGAGTGAAATCTGTCCAAACCTGTTTAAGCAGAATGTAGCTAAGGTCTTATTTTTCTGTGTACAACCTACAAAAATTGTGCCAGGTTTTATTAACAAAGCGGAGAAAAAATTTCAAAGTTACATAACTAAAATATTTCTTTTCGCCAAAACGGTTATTTTGATTTCGTTATAAATTTTGGCAGTTTTAATTACCTACAAAAAATCTAGCAGAGCTTAGTGCTCGGTTAATATTTAGGATGAGTTGACAAGTTCGGTTGTTGCTTTCTTTCAGTTTTAACTTTTAATGCAAAAAAGACTGAAGATAAAATATTAATACCTATTGCTTATGTTAAAATATCAGTGTACATGTGTATGCAATTTTCATCATGATTATAATTAATATTGAGATTGTTAAGTAAAGGGGAACGTGACCCATCTCACATCTGCACACAGGCTGCCGACAAAAAAAGGCGTTGTAAATTTTTTTAAATTCCAAAACCAAGAACTGTGTTATGGGGGTGAGAAAAAAGTTTAACAGATACTAAGTATAACAACTTTTCTCATTTTTAAATTATAATATCGTACTTCTTTTTGCTAGTATTGCGACATTATTCAAGTAAAAGGTATCCTTTTCTATTGAGTCATTATAGCTGTTGGCTACTTGAATCCTTATGTGTACTTGATATCACATAATTACTTCTTATAAGTTCAAGCATTGATTTATGTACTTATCCACATTCCACCTCATCTTTTAGCTAACAACTATCCAAATCTACTATACCTAACTGTATACAGGGTGTTACACGACCGTTCGAAAAAAAAAAATCGGGTTGTAGAGGGCATCAAAACAAGCACTTTTTCCAAATAAACCGAGGGTCCAACGTGTTTCGTTTGGGAGCCACCCCCCAAAGAGTGTTGAAATCTGCATTTCTTCTTTAATTTTTTTCTCAGCAACCATAAGAGTTACAAAGTCGGGTGGCATGTCTTTGAATAGGTTTTTGGGTATGCTCTTTCCGATTTTGCAATTTTTTTTTCAAAATTCCTACCCCTAAAGGGCGCACCCCTAAACTAGGGTGCAAAAAAAAATTCTGATTTCGACGAAATTTGGTATCTGGGGTTTTTTTAACATGAAAATCACGAATCTGAAATTAGTTTTTGAAAATTCGAAAAAAAAAGTTCCACTGCAATTCTTGGCGGGACAACGAAAATAGAGATAATTCCACGAAATTTGTTGTGTACATACTAAACGAGTTAAGGAACAAAACTGTCGAACAGTTTTTTAAAATAACTTTTCAAACAAAAGTTATACTCATTTGAATGTTGGTCCTTCGGGTCGCGAAGTGTCCCAAGCCTACTAGTAAGCCATAATTTCGCATGTGTTTTGAAGTTATTTTTCAACCTAAGATTATGAAAATTTTTGATCATAGTGAAAAAGTATCATACGGAAAGTGATTTGACTTTTTCCCCTACCTTATTTAGATAATAAACAATCGATCAGCGCTTTAAAATACCTTGGTAGGTGTTTTAATCGATACATCGAATTTTTTAATCATTTAATGACCGAATTAATTCCAAATAACAAAATATCGACTCAAACCGTTAATCTTTTGTTTTTGCGACATTGTCAACCAACACATGCGAAATTATGGCTTACTAGTAGGCTTGGGACACTTCGCGACCCGAAGGACCAACATTCAAATGAGTATAACTTTTGTTTGAAAAGTTATTTTAAAAAACTGTTCGACAGTTTTGTTCCTTAACTCGTTTAGTATGTACACAACAAATTTCGTGGAATTATCTCTATTTTCGTTGTCCCGCCAAGAATTGCAGTGGAACTTTTTTTTTCGAATTTTCAAAAACTAATTTCAGATTCGTGATTTTCATGTTAAAAAAACCCCAGATACCAAATTTCGTCGAAATCAGAATTTTTTTTTTGCACCCTAGTTTAGGGGTGCGCCCTTTAGGGGTAGGAATTTTGAAAAAAAAATTGCAAAATCGGAAAGAGCATACCCAAAAACCTATTCAAAGACATGCCACCCGACTTTGTAACTCTTATGGTTGCTGAGAAAAAAATTAAAGAAGAAATGCAGATTTCACACTCTTTGGGGGGTGGCTCCCAAACGAAACACGTTGGACCCTCGGTTTATTTGGAAAAAGTGCTTGTTTTGATGCCCTCTACAACCCGATTTTTTTTTTTCGAACGGTCGTGTAACACCCTGTATGTATGACACAATGCGACTTTACTAATAATGTCATTTTTGACAAAAAATGTAGCTCAAAATCTGTTGTACTTTCTTAAAAAAGTTCATCTGCCACCAGGAATATGGAACCAATTTCTTTTAGAACATGATGCAGTCAAACATATGTTCTTCATGGAGGTAGAAAATGCCAAAATAGCACTGTTCTATTCAAAAACTGGTGACGTTTTCCGCTTAGAGTATATCAAGGTGCCCCCAAACTTGCAAAGGAGAGGCTTTGGACGTATATTGGCAAAGGCAAGGCACAATTTGAAATAGTTCCTATGTAATAATCACGATTCCATCTTTCAGGAGACTTTCAAATATATTGCCATGAATAATTACAAGATGTCTATATCGTGCAGATTCATAAAAAAAATTTTTGAAGAGAATAAAGGTGATTACAAACAATTTTATATTGAATAAATTTAAATTATTTATATGGGGCTTATTTTTTTGTGTACTTAATGTATATCTAGTAAAATAAAAAAGTATAGTCTGGATTCAACCCCATCAACTTTCCAGAAATTTGCGCACTGGAACCCTGTATCAAGGGCGTAGGCAGGGGGAGGGAGTGCTCCCGAAATGATCGTCAAATTAAGTTTTTAACAATAACTAACCGAGGTTTTTTTAACTTGCTCAATAAATCTGTCTTGATGCCATGCTGGTTAATTTATCGAACGAGTTAGCGAGGTTAGTTCCTACACTTATACACCCATAGGTCTACGGATGTATCAGTGTAGGAACTAAATTCAAATTTTACCAATCTTAAGCCTTTCCCTCTGGTTCAGCACCCCCCGCCCCAAATAAAATCCTGGTTACCTACGCCCTTGCCCTGGATTACAGTCCAGTAATATTTAGTAGGTACTATTTATAAGTTCAAAACAAAAGGATCATGGATATTGGGTGACAAAAGCTTAGACCATATAGTACATGGACTGCTAATTGTAACGAAAATATGGTCAAGGACATCGCCTGGGAATGTGAGTTTCAGGGTAAACGAGTCTGGCCGAAGTTGTGCGATTAGACACGATTTGAGACTGTCAACCTATAAATTAACAAACGTCAATTAATTAATCGCCTAGATATGCCAAAAAAGCAAACCTATCCGTATTTGTGGACGTATAGAAGATAATCAAGAGTATTTAAAGCTTCCCGTACTACGCGGTTCCCATAAAAGCTACTCTTTACGCGATCCGAGTGGTGTTCATACGACTAGTTTACCCTGAGATTCACATACCCACGACTGCAGTGCCCTCTATCCGTGACCACCCATTTTGTATTGAAAGCCTAGGGATAATAGCAGTCCATGTACTATATGGTCTAAGGCCAAAAGTCACTACAGCTATAGGTTTGATTTTGGAGATTGTGAGTCATCTGCATCAGCAACAAAAGCGAAAATAAAATAGTACCAAATTTATTTATTTATAACTTAAATCATGGAAAATAATAAATTACAAATATGTGAGCAAACAGGACATACCAACACTTTAGCTTAGCTTAGTAAATAGTAACTATAAGGATGAGGATTAAGCCACATATTTTCCATACTTGCTCTTATTCTTCTCAAAGACCTTTTGCAAAAATTCGCAAGTTATTTTCATTCGAAGATTGTTTTCAACAATGTAGTCAAATGTTTTCTAAAATTAAAAGAAATAATTACTACAATTAAAACGTGTACATATTTTCCAATATACCTAGTTTGCTCCAACATACATTTATTACATCATATACCATTAACAACAATTGAATACCCCTAAAAAACATTCTTTCGCTGTCCTCAAAATGTGTTCTTCCTGTTCTTCCCAAGCTAGGTACTTCATTTTTGTGATTTATGACATGGTGTTAAGAGCGACAATTATAAGTAAACTAATTGACATGTTCATGTTTTGTTTTTCCAAGGCTAATAAGTGTAGTGTAGGTATGCAACCAAACTTGAAATGTTGTGTTCTGGAGTTTTGGATGGCTGCGATTTTTGGATCTGTCAGGACATTCGGACCCTCCCCCCCCTCGACGTTTTTTATGCGTCCCGCTTTTTGTTTTCAAGAACCTGACAGCCCCAGCTCAGGCAGGGAATTTTTGGTGCTATCCTCGTAAATGAATAGAAGCAGTCTAATACATGAATTTTTACAATTTTAAAACAAACAGACGAGCAAACATAAGAAGTTATAATTAAATTTTGTTGTTAATGTTATAGAATGCAAAATTACTGATAAAATTAATAGCCCTCTACTACATCACTATAGTAAGGACGCCAATATGTAGGTGCTAGCTTTGTCAATACTTTAGCCTGACAATTGTATTTCAATAATATTTACTAGCAGTGACTATACAATACATTGTATCACAGTATAATGTATCTAAAATGTGATTGTAGATACCTATATGCTTTGTCTAGGGATGTGCAATTGTCACTCCTAATGCGTGCTTCAAGCACCTTATGGCTGTTTGCACCGACAAATTTAAGTGCAGCTTAAAATCCATGGCAACGATTATTGAGACAATGATTACCATGCCATTGATATTAAGCCATTGTGTACTAAATATCAAAGGGTAGTAACCTGTGCTAATATGTGGCCGTATCCTTTTCCTTGTAATTCAGAAGGAATTTCTGAATGTATCAGGTCAACGGTATCACCATTCCTTTCATATTGAACTGTTGCTATGTTTCTTTCATCCAATTGTAAGCTTAAGATTTTTCGTTCAGGTTGATCTTGCAACTCATTGATTTTCGATTGAGATCTAGAAAAACTCCTAAATATTTTTGTTGATCCTACCAATCGTAATGGGTTATTGAAATATGTAAAATACCTGATAACAGCACATAAAAATTATTGAACCATGGGCTACAATGGTAGGTACCTACCTACCTTGTGAAGTAGGGCTTAGACATTTTGAATATAGTTTGTGTCTGAACTGATGTATCTATGTGCTACATTAGGATTAGGGGACTATCGCTTATTTCTTTTTAGCAAAGTAAATGTGCTGTACCGTACAGCGTACTCGGCAGTAATGTAAAGAGAAGGAGAACAGCTGGTGGAGAACAGTAGTATGTGGTATGGCATTCCAAAACATCCGGTCACGAGTCATCGGAGTCAAAGGTCAAAAGGTGGCTCTGCTGGCACTTGGCAGTGAATCAAGGTCCGGCAGCATATGTAAAGATGTGACTCAGTGCATGGATCCTTTTCAAAATGTAAGAAAACCTCATCAGAGAAATTTAAATGTGTACATTTACATACGTATATAAGCATTGAATTTATAAATTCAATGGTATAAGCTATGTATACTTACAAAAAACCATACCAATGCATGGAATGGATGGCTATAGGCAACCAACATTACTACAATCGAGAGTTGTTTTTGAAATTCTTTCTCCCTTCAAGAATTTAATATACATTTAAGAAAAATGCCCTGTATACTAACAGTAAAGCTAAAACGACACAGGTGGTTGTAATGTGTATACGATAGATTCGAGTGAACTGAGGGCTAATTCTACCTCGAGATAGTAACGTGTGTCTCCTAACGAGCGCAGATTTGTCAGAGGAAGATCCGAAATGCAAACCCTTAGGATATTTATTATTTATTTATTATTATTATTTATTATTATCCCTCTCTTGTTTTGGGCCCTCAACAGGCGTGCGCCCAATTACAGAGTGACCCGCATAATGCTATTTAGAGGTGCCTCTGCAGAAGGTCTTAAGTTGGTCTATACTACTCCGGTATTTACCTTACGAATTAGGAAAACTGCAGGAAAACCCAATTCGGAGTAGCCGATAGAATGCTCGGAACTGGTCTAAGGTAATTTCCATCTCCGCCACAGATGAAAAATTCACCTCAACCCAGGTTCGAACACCCGACCTCCGGATTTATAACCCAATGCTCTACCACTAAGCCATAAATCCGATAATTTGCCACTATCCAGAAAGAGTAAACATCAGCGGGACGTAGAGGACCAGAAAAATACGTCATGGGGTCTATAGCTGTACAGAGCGTCTTCAACTTTGAGGGTAGATCCGACACTATCAACGCGCTTAGAAAGAAGGACTGGCCTCGATTATTTGGTATGAATTATTCATGACTGTCTATAGTAAAACTAAACGGGAGGAAGTATGACTTCGGGTGTATTGCGAGAGTTCCATAGGGATCGATCCCCATCTGTGGACGGAATGCTACCTGCGGTTAGCATTTCAAGAAGGATTCCAGATAGTTAGCGTTGGTGGACCTTGATAACTGCAGGGCTCTTAAGTTGCTAGTTGCTCTAAGTACCTGAGAAAACAAAACGCGCTCTTCATTGCACGCACCGCGGTAGGAGGAGGATGACTTACATGACACTATGAGCCTAACCATTTATGCACAAACCCAGCTACAGCTTCAAAAATAAAGGTTTTAGCAAGTGCTATCAAGTGTATAAGTATATTACGCAGGTGGGGTATAGGGCCTGGAGGCAGTCAAATGGAAAATAGACCGAGATATGACGGCTTGCTTGCTATCCCTTTTAAAATGGTGCCATTGGAGGGGGCGCTATCAGGGCATATAATTGCTACAGTGAGGGTCGAAGCGTAGACAATTATGGACAAAACGGTTCATTCCAGACTTCAGATCACTTATCAGTTTCTGACAAGATATGGGGAAAAAGGACAATTCCTATACCACTTTCATATTAGGAATTCAGATAGGTATACGTGGATTGTGTCATAGATGGAATTGCCATTGAGATTGGGGGAGGTACTGGAAGCCGAATATACAGTAATGTCAGAGAGTGGGGTTAGGTGGTAGAATTGTGAAGAATATATAAAAACCGTTATTTTTTTAAGACAAAAGGACGGTAAGAACGTAAGTACAGCTGAACCATGCTTCGCGCTTCCCCGTGAGTGTTCCTTAATCTGGGAGATTTGGAAAAAGGTTCGCGCTTTTGAGTAAGCTATGAAAATTGGCACAATGCTCTTTGCCCAGGAGAGGAAGAGGGGGCATTAAGAGGACGGGCCAACGAGCGTATGCCAATTTTCAAACTGTACTCAAAAGTGGAACACATGCTGCAAAAAATAAGCATTTACGAAGGGAACTGTTGATGGTATGCTGCTGCAGCCTAATATGGAATTTTAAACAGTAAACTTATTCCCGATACATGTCAAACACAAACTGGTTGTGCTGTGCTGTTCCGGCACTATAGCGATGTTAATCTGTTTTGTAAGCACCTTATATGACATTTATAGAAATTAAAAACTGGCATCTGTGGTTTAAGGATTGACAATTATAAACATAACCTAAGTTTTGTTGTTTTGTATACATTTCGTTACCATCGTTACGTTTGTTCATGTTACGTTTAAAAATAAGTGAATCCTACAGTGTAAGAATAATTGTTTTACATAGAATCGTTTCTATCTGGTGCAATTCTAACTTTTGCAATATGTGTTTGATGCATGTGTTTTTAGCTATGTGGAGTTAGCGGAAGTTCTAGCAGACAGTGGTTAACAATACCCTTCCGAGGCAAAAATCTATCAGTACTCAGCTATAATCAAAGTAAGTAGGTAACTAGGTATGACTATCGTGAGTTTTATTTTAGTTGTTAAAACCAAGAACGTTTGAAAAGCACTTAAATAATAAACAATTTGTGTTTCCATAATACTCGGCCGTGTGCTTTATATATGCAGTTTGATGGATTTAAAATAGGGTGCATTGTCACTCGGAAAACTATTTCAATATGAACATAAGCACATATATGAGTGGGTGCACATTGTTTTTTCAAACATGCTGTATAGATAGGGTTGCCATCCGTCCAGATTTCCCCAGATTTGTCCTAGTTTAGGGCGCGTCCTGGCGGGTTTTCAATGGCAGTCCGGGTTTTGAGCTACTGAGTGGGTGAATTAAAAATCTTTCTGTCAAAATTTAAGCCAACAAGATAAACTTTCAAGCGCAAATCAGCTTTTGGTAACAATTTTTTAAAACACCGAATGCTCATTTCATTTATAGGTACTCGGAGAAGAATGAAAATTGCGTACTTGGTACTTTTTTTGCTTTCCTGCTCATAATGACAATGCTGAAAGAATATTTTCACTAGTGGCACAAGAATAAAATAAAGGAATTGATTGAATATTGAAACAGTCTCGTCACTGATACAAATAAAGAACAATTTCAAACATTATAATTGTGTAGATTTTTATAAATTTCTTTTAAGTAAGGAAGGCTATTGGAAAGACGAATAAATACCGAAGACCTGAAAAGTAAATACCTAGTTCCCTAAACATTTTATTTTACTAAAAGACCAAATTTTTGTTTCATTTAAAAATTATTGTTGTTAGCTTCTAATAACTTGTATTTTATTTTGTTAAAAAAGTATATTATTGCTTCATTGAAAGAATTTAAAAATGTAGATAAGCCGTTACTGATTCCTATAACAGTTGCTCAGTGTGGGATATTACATTGGGGCAAGGTTGTTTTATTAGAAAGGTTGTCTGGTAACTCTAAACCAATAGGATGCTTGCATTTTGAAGGCGGGAAAACGTCATCCAGAACACACATTTAAAATTGCTCATAGGTTACAATGCTACTAAAAGGGGTTAAAAATTTAGTTTTTGCAGTATATTTTTGGATTTATATGGGTATATGTATATAAGAGTGGATCTTATATTGGAAATCTTGGAAGTTTATGGACTTCCACCTTTGAAAGCAATCAAAGTATTGAAAAAATGAGTGTGGTGCGTAAGCTATTTTACATTGCACGAGGACTTGTGAAAATGTAATCAAATTAATTTTAGAGGTAGAAATGGATAAAATTCCGCGATTTACAAAATAGGAACCACCCCTATGTATTAATACCTAGGCTTTGGGAATTAAAACTCTAAACATTCTTTAGCGGATGACGCCAAATAAAATGCTGTTGCGTTTTATGGAATATGTATATTTATAGTATGTACAAAGTGGTAACCGAGGTGCAAACGGCGAGCTCTGTCGTTGGGGTGAGCCCTGATGCATGTCTTCTGACTGATGGAGTGTGGCGCGAGGTCGAGCTGGCAAGGCGACCTGGTACTGCAGTTGGAGAGCTTTTTGTTTCTTGAAGTGCAGTCGAAGCAGGAATTGCGTTGCACTTTGCAGAGTTCGTGGCTCTGCTTTTAAACGTTTGCGGCCAGGGACGCTACGCTTTCATCGGTTGGCCGTTTTGACCAACGAGGGCGCAGCACGTTTTAGTTTGCTGCCGGATGTGAAACATTTTCTTACCCATTCTTTAAGAACGGTAGGGTCTTTGGGAAACGTAAAAAACGAGATTTTATTTACACCAGGATGAGGAATATTAGTGTTACCGCCACTCATCTAAAAAATACGTAATTATAACATACAAAAGTGCATATAATTGATGAACTAACCTTTCAATCACGGCTATGAAAACCCACAAAATTCACAAACTAAATGTCCTTATATTGCACCAAACAGGTATCTACAGCTAATATATGTCCTTATGCAATTCAAAATTCAACAAATTTTAAACAAATAAACTCAAGAAAAATAAGCACCCGCTCGACTACAAACAACGTTGAACGTCAATGTCGGTATTCTCGATGACGTATACATTCCGTCCCTCCCGTTTCCGCCCACATAGTTACCAGGTAACCTTTGAAATCAAATAACCTTGACATTGGGGACTGTACGAATGTGCTATGTATGTCATAATATCATAATATGAGCAATAGCACGGGTGTATATGTGCTATCCTACCGTCCCATCCCTCAGATTTGCATTTCAAGTAATGCATATTCCAAATGTTATGGTTTGACCACCCTATATTGAATCGAAATGACTCTTGCTGCTGCAGTTATACTTAAATTGTTACAAATCTAATGCTCTTTAATAATGTAGGTATATAGAAACTATTTCCTCCAAATGTCTAGTTTACGAAATATAAGGCGCTAGATAGGGGAATTGTACTGTACGAATTCTCTTTAAATAAATAATTCTTTTGTTTCAGACTACACTCGCCCTAACTGATCACAGTACAAGTGCATCTAGCAAGTGGGACCAAATAATGGACGAGCAAGATTTAAAAGCTCTCATTTTTTATTACTGCAGAGAGAAATATTACAATTGCATGTTAGGCGCCTGCCAAGACGGGATTGCCAAATTTAGGGGTGATGTAGCTTTCAATTTTTATAATTGCGTAGCTTTAATGCTATGCCAGCAATTTGAACAGAGCGTTCGAGAACTGGACTGCTTAAAATCAGAGAACGACTTTCGCTTATCAGTGGTTCATGCGTACATGCAGGTCTATAAATTGACTGGAGCGACATCGAACGATAAATACGTCAAATTACAAAAGCGCGTACAAGATTACAAAGTTTCGGCAACCTTTATTGATTTGTATTATGTGGCGTTTGTGTTGTTTGCATTTAAACGGTACGAAGATGCCCATGAGTACATTCTGAGTGCTTTAGTTATTGAACCGTCCAATGCTGAACTGTTGGCACTTCAGGGATGGATTCAGCTGTATTTACTTAAAACAAATCCGCTCTCTGAGTTCCAAACATCACAAGTGTTTGAAATGTCACTGAAAGACAATGGTAAAAATTTCAGTAGCTCATTGGGAATTGTTGAAAGTTACATGCACGAGCAAAATTATGACGAAGCTGTAGCAGTATTAAACAAGGTGGTTGTTCGATTTCCATCGACACCTCTGGCCTTACTACTCAAGATGAAATTAAATTTTGCCTTACAAAATTGGGATCAGTGCGTAGACGTAATTAAACGCATATCAATTTCAGAACCAGATAACGTAGACGTATTGAGAATAAAAGTTTTAATGCTAATTTGCAATGATGGGAAATACGAAGAAGCCTCAAATTACATACAACAGTGCCGCGAAAGATTATATAAGATTGAGCCTCTCAATGGAGATCTACTAGTGGAGAATGCACAATTATTTTCTAGAGTTTGCGAAAGGAATCACTTGGTCCTTTCTGAAACATACAAAATGGTTGAGAAGGCACTAGAAATCTCCATAAATAATGTAAATTATATGGCCGAATTGGCATACCATTCCATGCTTTTGGGCAATTTAAGTGATGCAGTTAGACTGTATAAGTCTGCAATGAAATTAGATGATTCGGATTTGCAGGTTTTGATAGGAATGTCATTTTGTGAGCTGCTCGAGTATGGACCAAATGAGCATGTTAAACACCAAGTGAATTTTTTAGTTGAACTTGATGAATCATCTCAGTACCCAAAGTTGCTATTTTTAAAAGCGAAAATATCAACACGGGAATCGTCTTTGCAAAGTTTGTGCGAAATATGCGAACAGCACTTACATTTTCTTGGTAGGCTGCCGTACGGTACAGAGTATCTACTGACTTTAGATGCAGACTTTATGTTGCAAGTGTGTAAAGAATTGCTGTTACACTTGCCACAAGCGCCTGCATTAATTACAAAAGAGAAGCATTTACAGAAACCAGGCCCTATTGCAAAAAAGGTGGAAACTGTTTTGAATGTCATTGTAAAGGCATGTCCGTCCATCCAAGAGACTAAGTATTTGCTATCAACCGTACAGTTTTTAAATGGGGACGCCACAAAGGCTAAAGCCAACTTGGAGCAAATTTTACAGAATCCGAATTCCAATTTTACAAACTGTTACTTACTCATGGCCCAAATACAGTTGTATATTGGCCAATTTGAAAGAGCGTCACAAAGTTTAGAATTAGGACTTAGTCATAACTTCGCGGTACGAGAGAACCCTCTCTATCATTTTATCATGGGCATAATAGAAAAAAATCGTAACAACCAAGATGAAGCTATCAAATGCTTTAAAGTTGCCTTAGAGCTTTCAAATTCCCAACCTAGTATCCTATCAACTGCTTCTTCCCTTTCACTCTATGACAAAGCGACCATTTACTTGGAACTGATCGATTCCCATATGCAAGCCGGTCAATTACATGAAGCGACTAAGCTCACTGAGTCTGCAGTGGACGAGTTTCGAGGCACATCTGAAGAGGCACGCATTGTTATTTTAAATGCAGATCAGGCCATTGAGAAGCACGAAATTCAACATGCAATCGATATGCTGACTAGAGTTAAACGGAACGAGTCGTATTATTTACAGGCGAAGCAAAAATTGGCGAATATTCTTTTGGAATATCGTAAAGATACTAAGGCATACTTACAGTGCTATTTAGATATGGTCGAAGTGGATCGTGGACCTGAAAGCTGCATCCTTTTGGCAGATGCTTATTTACATGTCTTAGGTAAGTATTAAACGTCTTATTTATTTACTTGTTTCATAATTAACAAATGTTTATATTTCTTATTTTATTTTTTTGTTTAAATAAAAAATCTAGTTTTCATTGTCACATTGGATTCATTGGGGGAATCCCATGTATGGTCAAAATAGACATTTCAAATAGCAATTCCAACAGAGCTGTATTTTGGTACAGACCAATTACTTTCACCTTTTATTTCCAACTCCTAGAAAAATTAAACCTTCAAGCTACAAAGTTTCTTAGTAACGAAGCGCCCTATTACTGATCCATATACCAGGTGGTCATTAAAACCGGTATAATTCCTTGTACCAAACGGGTGCTTCGTTGATTGTGAGCCATGTGAGCGGGCCGAACTCGTCTTTGGCTGCCGAGCGTTACGCGTGATGACCACAGAAAGTAAGCGTACTTTATATTCTGTTTCGTTACGGATGTAACAAATGTTGTTTTCAGAGAAATCAAACAGGTGGCCACTTTATCGTTTCAAAAAATTTTTTTTGAATTTAGGAAATTTAGACACATACCGCTTCATAGCGAACGTGCACGAAAGTAGGGCTGGCACGCTCGTCGAAAGAGGAGACCTGGTGGTGGGCCAGCTCATATTCGCAAGAAGAATAGGACTGGCGCACAGAAGGCGAAGCTTTGGAATCCCGGTTCGAGGATAAAACCTCGGATCAAGCGGGCATTGCGCCAAATCCCAAGGGTGTGTCTAGAATCATTGGAAAAAAACGCACCAGCGTCATGTAGACTAGGCTGTTGTTGCTTGTGGTTATTTATCTATGTGTGGAAATAAAACCGAACGAAATAATAAAAAATTAGTAGCCCTGTTTTTTTAAATATATAACATTTTAGAAGTGAATAGGTAAACAATTCAAACAATATGGCAACAATGATGAAATAATATGTTTTTACAATAGCGAATTTTCCACATGGATCTTTATTTGGACCGATATTGTTTTTGATTTTTATAAAAACTGTTAACTTTACAGTCGCAAGCAAATTTTAACATTGAACAATTATGATTTCAGAGGTTGATAAAGCTTTGGAAACATACGAAAAAGCCGTTAGAATGAATCCAACTGATCCCGCCTTGTGTTCTAAAATGGGTAAAGCGTTTGTAGAGACTCATTATTTTGCAAAGGCCGTGTCTTACTATCAGGAGGCTATAAAGCTCACCGATGATATGGAATTAAAGTTACAGTTAGCAGATTTATATATGAGGTTACCAAACAATAATGACAATGCAGAAATGTTTATAACTGCAGAATTTGAAAAAGAAGACACTAAATTGGAAGAAGATTTATCTACGTTACAATATAAAGCTAAGCTACTCGTGATGTTATCAGAAATATATAGAAAAAAGGGGAATCTGTTAGGCGCCCAAAAAATGTTGAGGAATGCGAAGGATTATCAAAGTCGTGTTTTGAAACGAATGTCTCTGGATCACATTGGTAAGTTGGCGCGATTGAAATTAAAAGTGTGTGGACCCTTTGGATCTGTGTAAACTTTTTACATTTTTAAAAATACCAACACTATCGTACAATATCACCTATCATCACATAAATTTTATTTCGGAGAGTCATTTTTTGATTTTGGACTAAAATATTTTTTGTAGATGTTGCCCACGGAGAACAGAATGTTCTAAAAGACATTTGTATGCAACTATCAGAAATATCAGTTAACTTAAAAGATAATGAGGGAGGAATCGCATTGTTAAAAGAAGCAATCTCAATTTTTCCAAATGATTTATCTATTTTACAATCTTTGGCACAGTTGTATATTCAGGTATGTAATTGGAAAATATGTAGTCCTTTATTTGTCCACACTGTGACAGTCAACTGACAGACAAAACTATTCTAAAGGTTTTTTAGATTAATAACTTGGAACTCTGCCAGCAAACCTGTGCGATGATATCCAAACTTGATCCTGACAATGAAGAAGCATCCGTGATGTTAGCAGATATTGCCTTCCGAAAGGTGCAGATTGTTTTCACTTATTATGAACTTAACATATGAATATTACTGTAGATCGATTTTGATATGTCGTCTTTCCATTTTACACATTTACTCAGTAAACAGCCAACAAACTGGAAGGCGTTGGTACGATTCATCGAGGTAATGCGACGTACTGGAGAACTTGAAGAAGTCGTTCCTTATCTACAACAAGCGGAAGCTGCAATGAATAAATCCGTGAAAAATCCAGGTGATTACCCACGTATCTTTCACGTGTAACTTTCGTTTTAGGTTTTTCTTTTGCAACTGCAATGTATCAGTGGTATTCGGGAAACCTTAATGCCGCACTTCGTAATTTTAACAATGCCAGACTCGATCCAGAGTGGGGTAAGCGTGCAATATGTAGCATGATTGAGATATGTTTAAATCCGGAAGACGAAATATTGGGAGAACAGTTTTTTGACATTGATGACAGTGACTATAGAGATTCCAGGAGTATGGCTCTTAAAACTGGTAAGTGTTAAATGAGCACAAGCGGGTATTAAATGCTATTATTTTTAGCTGAGAGATTATTGAAAGAATTAAAGCAGCGAAATACTGGGCTGGACGAAGAAAATTTGAAACATAGGCTTTTAGGGAATTTCTTGTTATTAGCAACTAAAGAAAAGGCAAATGTAGAAAAGGCCTTGGAAGATTTTACAAGTTTGGCGTCCAATGATATTTTATATAGAGAGGAGATTGGCCCTATACTTGGCATGGCGACAGCCCACACAATGCTGAAACAGGCGCAAAGAGCCAAAAATCAACTGAAGCGCGTTGTGAAGTCAGTGTGGAATTTTGAGGATGCCGAATATTTGGAACGCTGTTGGTTACTTTTAGCGGATTTTTACATTCAGGCGTCCAAGTTTGACTCCGCCAAAGATTTGTTGCAAAGAACTTTGCAGCATAATAAAGCGTGCACAAAGGCTTATGAATTTTTAGGATTCATTGCAGAAAAGGAGCAATCTTATAAGGATGCTTGTAATTACTACGATAACGCGTGGAAGTACTCTGGGAGAGCAAATCCTTCCATAGGTTATAAGTTGGCTTTTAATTTTATGAAGTCAAAGCGTTACGCAGAAGCGATTGACACTTCACAACAAGTTTTAAAGATTCATCCTGATTATCCAAGAATTCGGAAAGACATTTTAGACAAATCTTTGACTCATTTGAGAACTTAATAATGATACTTTGTAGTGCTATTTATTCCGTCCATTAGGTAATTGTTTTTAAGTGCACAAGTATGTTAATAAAATCAATCAATAAAATTTGCGCAGTTTACTTGAATGTTTTCAGTGCCATAGTAATGATAACGAGCATGATACTATAGACCAGTAACCCACTAGGGGCACGCGGTAACTAATCCCACACATGAATTCTCTTTGAGGTGGGTTTGAATAAGTAATGTGTGGGATGGATGCTGTAATTTGGCTACCGTAGTCAGCCTGCCTAGTGCGTTAGTGGACTAAACGCCATTGAAGTAAGAATCAATGGACAAGTTTTCCCAGCGGTTGCTAGCGCACGGCTTGTATTTTGCTTTTGAGTTTCTGCGCATTAGCAGCGTTGCACTGTGTTGCGAGTCGTTGTCTTAGGGGTGGAGTTCATGGTCCGTTCGCGGTCGGTGTTGAATTGGTGATGGTGGTGGATGCAGTTGGATTCCGATTCGCGCGCCCTTCTCTGAAAAGAAAGAAATAGAAGGCAGTATTTGTACTTTTTTACTTTGCGTTAACGAATGGTGTAAGGGGCGTTGTCAAGGAATTCCTGGGGTAGGTCTTCGAGTAGTTGAATTCTGAGAATGGGAGAGAATTTGAATTTATTTTTGGGTTTTCGGGGAAGAAGAGGTCCTCCTGTGGCGGATTTCTTGCAAGGGATCTGTAGGATTTCTTGGTGGGTAGAGTGTCGCCTTGAACCCTGCGGTGGGCAAATTTTGTTGTAGGGATGTGAGTCTGAGTGTGATTGGTTCTATGTTTGCGTGTTGGATGGTAAGATCGTAGTGGTAGAATGGGTCGAGTCTGTGTATTTTGCGTAGGATGTTGCGATCACAGGCGGCGAGTTGATGTTGATTAGAAGAGAGGGCGAAGTAAATACGGGGGGCTATGTAATCGGTAAGTGGTCTGAAGTAGGTAAGTTTTGTAAGCGTGTTTTTTTTAATATTTTATAACTTTTCTTTTTGGAGAGTTTTGGGGCTACATCCGTAGATGCGACCCAGGAGTGCGCTCTGCAGTTGTGTCAATTTACCTGTGAAATGGACTCTCAAGTACCTACCTACTTGATTTGGTTGGTGAACAGCAGAGGCGTATTTTTCAGGGGTAGGTGAACGTGTTTGTGTTGTTGTCGTGGGTTTCTACCGTAATTGGAGTGTCTGAAGAATAGCGTTTGTGTTTTCTCGGGGTTTAACTGGATTCTCCAACGATTTGTCCAAGCGGTGTATCGTGTGAGAGTGTCGTTCAGCGTACGATGTTAAGTAGGTAGGAGCATAGAGAAAATACTTCCTCTATGGTAGGATCCTACGTTTAGAGTGAGAGACGTCAACCTTGGGAACCTCTGCAAAGGGGTGTGAAAGGATCGGATAGTTGGCTGGCAACTTTTACTCTGGTAGTTTGATTGGACGAGGCATGATAACAGGAATTTTGCCATCTTTATCATGGTAATTCAGGGAATATCTAGCAGATGTTCAATCACCAGTTTAAACTCGAGGTCGTAGTTGGAAAGGTCGAGTGACTGGAATGTCTCTTGATGTATAGGTGTCTGGCAAATAAATCTGCCTTATCTTTGTCCGTGGATACTATATTGCCTCCTTGGTCTGTCAGGTGGGTTTGTTGGACTTTCCTGTTGCCGATCAGTATGTTGAACTGGCGCTGAAGACTGCATCGGAGATAGTGTCGAGGTGGTTAGTGAGTGTGTCGACTGTCGTGGGGTGTTTCGAGGAAGGGGTGTGGCAGAATGTTTTCTGTGATGCGTTGGACCAGGCTTCTCAGTTGACTGGAGAAGTTTGTAAATCACAGTGGGCGGAAGAATAGGGGGCGGGATGAAGTTTGTACGAACCAGCAATGGAAGCTGATCGGAGATGATTGTGGTGCCTAGGAAGCAGTTGACATCGATGTAGCGGAGGGGGGTTTGGTAAAACCAGAGACACATTCTATAATATATGCCTTTCAAATTTATCCAAAACGACTTCTCTTAGATCTATCGGGCGAAACGCTCTTTTCTTGTAGAATCCAAAACGGGGTAACAAAGTCGAATGAGAAAATTGACTTGAATTGAAGTATGCAAAAAACAAATGTCCCAAAAAGCAAAGGATGGTAGGTATAGTCATGTCAGATCAGATATACTTGCCAAGGTATATCTGTGGTATAGTATTGCCTGTAAAACCGATCGAAAAGCGACTTGTCTCAAAAGCAGGGAATTGACCTTCTGACGGTAAGCTTTGGGCCGAAGAAACCAGAACATCAACATCTATATTTTTCAAGATTAGACGGCTACCGTAAACAAATTGAATTAGAACAAAAATTGCACGCAATTAAAAAAAAAGAAAAATTAAATTGAATTGAGTAGTCAGTGCTAGGCACCTACATGTTATGTGCAAAGCTCTCGCAGAAATACGAAGGTACCCAACGTGTGTGCGAATTAATGAAGATCTTTCAAATCTGTACCAAGGAATACTTACTGTACTTTTTGTCTTATCTACTCGAAGTAGTTTGTACTGGATTAATAGTATAGGACCTACTACATTTATCAATCGAGATTCCACAGACTCTCCACTGCGTCACGCATTATCAAAATCTAAACGCTGATAATATCACATTTTTATCTTTAAAAGATAAGCTAAAAAAAGCAGTGACAGAACTTATCGTATTTAATTATTGCGCGTTTTCCTTTTTTTCGAATCTAGAGCAGTGGCGTTAATTCTTTGCATTTTAACTCCACCGTTTTCTGGAAATGTTCGAAAATAAATATGTTTGACCATTTGCAATGCGTTTTGTTAACAAAGATCTCATTCTTCTTCCATTATAACTAACACCAAGAGGACGATAATCGCGGATAATCCTGATTCTAGGAAGGCGATGTCGTGTATAGTAAATTTGGTGCGCATTCCGATGCTAACCAAATCTAGTACGATTTGATCTACTTCAGTTGAGTTAGTTGCTTCCTCCCCAAAGATAATCAAATTTCTCTGCTTCACTCTCGTTTTTCTAGGGTTACGTTTATCGGCATCTTCCAAGTGAGATATTTTGCACTCAAACGGATCTAATTTTTGGCTCACTTTTGTAATTCCTCGAGCCACGATGAAAGATTACGTCAGCGATAAGAAACTAAGGCGGATGTGGACGCATTCGTTCCGGGAAATATGTTTTCTAGAACATTCGGAAGTGTTCTTGAGCACTCGAGAACATTTTAGAAAGATTGTTGTTTGGTATATAAGCAAATCGAATTGCGTTGCCAGTCAGTTTCAACATCGATGCGTGTGTGTTATGTTATAAATAGTGAGTGATAAAACAATAATTACTATTATAAATTAATCCATTTTAACACTGTTATAAATTTATTGTTATAGTTAATTGTAAATAAATAAATCACGTAATTAAATTTACGTTACAATATAATAATAATCTGCGGCAGGTATAAAAATAAGGAAATATTGTTCAATTATAGAACAGAACCATATTTTTATACCTTTCGCAGTAGAGACTTTGGGACCTTGGTGCAGAGAGGCTCGTAATTTTGTGGAGTGTTTAGGAAAACGTATTGCCAGTATTACTGGAGAACCTCGAGCTACTAGTTATTTAAGACAAAAAATCAGTATTGTTATACAACGTGGCAATGCGGCAAGTGTAATGGGGACGCTTCCAACTGCGATCCCCATGGAAGAAATTTATTATTTGTTATGAATATTTAAAAATTTTTAACTTTGTAATTTTGGGGATATGTATGAACTTGGAACCAACAAATCAATTTAAGTTAAGGGATAAAAAAATAATGTTAAATACGGAATAGGTCTAGTAAGCAAGTAAAGTAAAATTTTCTATACAAATTTGCAGGGAAACAAAGCAAGTTATACTCCACTTTACTAGTTAAAATCTAACCCGTAAAAGTCATATTAGAGTGGAATATTGGATAAAGTAAACTTATTCGGAAGTTTAAGATAGGTCCATATTTTTATTCACACACACTTTGTGCATAATTATCAGTATCTTGTTAGTAAATACCAGATTGACTTTGGAGCACTCTGCTCATACACGAATAGAATCAGTCATAATAGTGCGAAAAGTTCCAAAGTTTATGTAACGTACCGAATTTTTAATTTTCTTTACAAATGTATTTGTAATTAGAAGGTAGCACTCACGACCCTTAGTCAAAGTAAAGTGAGGGTAAGTGATGAGTAAACTACCTACGCTATAATTATAATAAAACAAACTAAGGAATTCGAAAGAATAAGGGTGCACGCACACGAACCGAATTTTGCAGTCGTATCGACCACATACCTAATTGCCGTCGCTTTCCGGCGAACTGAAGTCCCCGTATGAAAAAAAACTCAAACATAGGATTCCGGTCTAAAAGATTACAATTTTGCCTGCAACTTTTGATTTCAGCACCGCAATTTGTGTCTCCTTTTTGTACAGTTACGGAGGTATTGGAGCACCAATGTCATTGCAAAGTGATTCAATGACGCAAAGAAAAAAGCTATAGCAATTGAGACTACTTAATAATCATTGACATACCTACACTATAAGGCACTTAATGACGTGATAGGTACGCTTCACCTGTAATCTAAAATTAAAATTGTTATTGTTTTCTTATCAAGCTTTTCGTGTAATGTTTTGGCAGTGATCGGCACTACAAAAATAAATTAATTCATTAGTATCAAACTATAAATATTGGTATCTATCCAGTATATTATTAAGTACAAAAATGCTTTTTTACCTAAATTGTTCAGCCCTTGTAAGTCATAGAATACCAGCATTATTGCGTGTATTGCACAGAAATAGATCTGCATGATGAAGATGTCTATTTGGAAATTATTTCATGATGTGTCTAAATTTAATGTAAAATTGGCAAGTTGATAGTTTTAGTAAGTCCTTGCATGGCGTTGAACGTGGTTTTACCATGGACCTTAAAAACGTATCTGTGTCCTGGGCAAATTGTGACGTTATTATCGAATCAGACTGGCTTGAAGATGAAGAAGATATAGAGGGTCAGTGAGTTTAAGCATGTAAGCAAATTTGTCCGTTATTGTTTGTTTTATTAAGGGGTGTTATTTACATTTATTAGACACAGACAAAACATTTAATGAGGTACAATGTAGGGCGATGTCAATTAGAGATCCAAATACATAACTTGCGTCGCGGAAATCGCTCCAAAGGTCGCCAGCAAACTTGCGGCCACGACAACTGACGTTGTCGTTCCAGAGATTGAAACAACGCTACCTATTCCCATTGATAAAATAAATTGTGCTAAAAATACCATACTAGACACGATAGCGACGTCAGTTCCCAATCCTCGTACTTGTTTGTCTGGTGCACTTATGGTGCACAAATCGCTAGATGGTTGAAACTGGAAGAGATCTAATATGATTCATTGAAATTACGCAATTTAGTTACCGTTTTTTTTGCGTGATAATGCGCAACCAGTAAATATGGCATAGTAAATAATGTGGAATACATTACACCCGCCGTCCCGCTGAAGAGGATTACTCCAACTTTGTGCTTTGTAATTGCCATCAATATCATTCCTGAGGAATAAACCAGTAGTCCTCCTACGTACACATATTTCGCTCTATAAATAATCTAATTCCATTGATGACCTTTAAAATATATTCCGTACCCAAACCGCTTTATAAATTTTTCAATTACAAGCGAATAGCAAGCACAACATAGCGAATACATTGACATTCCCCAACAACCAAATCGAATACCTTCCTCGTATAATTGCCTGCTTTCCGATCCTTCAATGCCCTAAAAGTTGTAAATGAGTTAGCGTTGTCTGCAGTATTTGACATACTGTCGGGTCTCCATTAAATACAGCTTCACCCACAAAATCTGTGAAATATAATGAATAGCAGACGTGTGCCATCCAGCAGAAGAGATTTGTTAAACACAAAATTCTTAATGAGAAAGGCATGTAAATAATGCTTTTTAAGTATAATGCCAAAGACGCGTTGGGTGGAGGTGCCATACTAAGCCGTTGTTGGTACTCTCTCACTGTGACCTTTTCACTTCGGCTTCATCTCCTGAAGAATCTTTCTAAAATGAAAGGATAGAGTTTCAGTGTTACAAGATTATAGATACTACATCTTCTTTTTCAGCTAAGGCTCCATAGCTTACATCCGTAGATTTAATTATCCTTGTACATTCGTCCTTTGAACAGTCCTCTGCGGCACCTACGATTTCGAGTAATGGTAGGGGAATTTCTTTAAAGCTCGTAACGGTACAGATGACACATATGATGAAAACAATTGTGATTAACGTGAACACAGCTCGTACATGACCGCCAAGGAGTTCTCCTGTAACATAAAGACTTAAATCAAATAAGTAGTTATGGCCAAGCACACCACGCAGTAATATCATGCTAGATAAAAAAAATGTTTATTAATGTAAAGTTTTAAACTAAACAAATCTCAGTTTTATTTATTTATTTAAGTAATAAACAAAACCATACCAAACATGAAACTATTACGAAAAGTTCAACTTAGTTTAGATCAGTATATTTATTTATATCGCATTGTAACTTGGATGTTACATTTTCAATATTGAATTATCAGAATTTTTGTTCATATCGGGGACGTTTCCTATTTCTTCTGTTCGAAATGAACAGTCCACGATCAATTAGGGGCCAAAAATGTACACGGAGTTTGACTAGCTTGTAGCAGTTTATTGAATATTTTGTTTCCTGTGTTGTACGTCAAACGTTCAACCACATTCCAAAACAATTATGCATTGGGAGTTATACCGCAGATGGATCTGTTAAATTCTTCGCTAGATAAAAGTGCACCTATAATATTCACTGATAGGGTATTTTTTCCGGGAAATATAGCCTTGTGAATTCTCGCCCTGTGTACCTATGTGGAATAATCGCTCCCCGATATTTTCCTCGAAAATTAACTAGCGGAATATTCGTCTCCGTAACATTAGACATACCTATATGCTCTCCCCAAAAATATATATTACCACCCTCCACTCAAGAATACCGGACTCTGGCCCTCGGAATATTCACTCCAAAGGAAATTTATGATCAAGAAAAAATGTCTTCTGTGTTGCACTCGAAGAAACTTCCCTTGGAGTTTGGAGTAGATGCCAGTGTATCTACACTTCTCCTGGGTTCAGTTCTGTTATCTTGGCATGACGTGTAAACCAAAACTGTGGCTCAAGCTTTCCAAATTTAACAAAGTTTAAAGATTCAATACTCAATTTTTTTAAAATCAAGTGACCAGTATATGTATTACTTTCGCATCTGGTAGAAGTTCAAAACGTGCAAATTTCGATAATTCGTGTTTCTATACCTGTCTTGATTAGTGTCTAAATCAAGGCCGTGGTATATGTAATGATAACGTAAGTTTTAAAGAAAACCTATCAATGGCTTCACATGTAAACCTTTTTGAACTCTAATATGTGAATCAGCAGAATTGGCAAACTCGACTACGGTTTTGAAATAAATGAATGACTAAAGTACATCCGCTATTTTTTAAACAAGTGCAAACAAACATAAATGGTGGATATAGATATACGGCCGGTTGCACAAAAAAAAATAATCCAGGATCATTGTTTAATCCGGTATTAAGACATTTGATTGGCTTTAGGTATAGCTACTGCAGTATGCAGCCAATCAAATGTCAAAATTCTTGATTAAACTCAGATTTGGCAAATAATGTAAGATTTTGATTATAATTCGCTTTCCTGCAACCGGTCGATAGTGTGGTGTATGGAAAGAAATTAAATTTCACCGGAAATCCAGAAATGTAATAAAGTCATTTAATCGTCATTTAAAACAACACTGCAGTTTCTATACCCACTCCCTACATTTCGTATACACCACGGGCTTTAAATACAATACATGGAAAACTGCCTTAATATAACAAAGACTAGATTAGCTATTATTCTATAGTACAGTCAAACAAGTTAAAAAGCAATCGTAAACGATTTACATAAAGCGCATTTCCACTTGCATTCATTTCCCATTTATAAGATGCAACTTCTGTTAAAATCGTAAAAATCCGGCCACAAATATGAAAGATAGCGTTGCACATGGGCAATCCATTTTTGACGTGTTACTTCAATTTCAGTTTATGAGAAGAATTTCATTTCAATGCTTTTCTAAATAAGAAAGTTGGAACTGCGCATGCGCAAACCTAAATTTTAAAACTAATGTTAGATTTTCCTTTGTTCCAAGCGCCTAAGTATCAAATTTCACTTAAATGGTGCCATAGATAAAAAAGTTGGCACTGCGCATGCGCAAAAGAAAATTTTGAGACTGGCGCTCGATGATCCTTTATTCCAAGTGCCTATGTATCACATTTCATTTAAATTCTTCCATAAATAAAAAAGTTGGCACTGCGCATGCGCAAAACCAAATTTTGAAATTGGCGTTTGATTTTCCTTTATCCCAAGTGCCTATGTATCAAATTTCGTTTAAATTCTTCCATAAATAAAAAAGTTGGCACTGCGCATGCGCAAAACTAAATTTTGAAATTGGCGTTTGATTTTCCTTTATTCCAAGTGCCTATGTATCAAATTTCATTCAAATACTTTTATAAGTAAAAAAGTTTGCAATTCGGTTTATAAATGGTCGAGATGCGAAAAGGGCACTGTGAATTTTGAATCGATTCGATTCAACTTTTGGCATTGCGTATTATATGGCTAAAGCTATGCCCATATTGAATTTCATGCAATTCAGTTCATAACTAACGGAGATGTAAACGCGATCGAACATTTCTAAACAAAGTTATCGTTCACACGGACAGATAGATGGACAGACAGACAAAGGAACAGACGGAGAGACCAACCGGCAGGCGACAGATAGCAATGAAAAATTATAAACGATCTCTAGGATCGTTAATAAACGGCAAAAGTGTAAAATTATGGAACATGTAAAAAACGGTTTTTTGTTTTTTTTACAATAACTTTTTTTGTAAGCGGTACAGAAAAAATTCCTTCCTTGGTACAAGACTCGACACCATAACGAACCAAATAGCGAAAAAAGTAGAACAATAGCTCTTAAGATAAAGAACTAGTAGCGTCGCAAAGTTAGCGGACGGACGGACGGACGGACGGACAAAGTGGCCACAATAGCGCATTTTTTTTTTATTTTTGTGGAAATGCGCTAAAAATGGGCATTCCTTGCCTTGCATCAAATATCTCTATTTTTATGTTTTAAGTTGTAAGGGTGCGAATAGAATATGGATATGAAAAATCAAAGTTTTCGACATCGATACACCTGTGCGAGCGACGCAGCAGTCGGAAATACCCCATTTTTCTACTGTTTTTCGCATATTGTTAGTTTTAGTTCTGAAGGACAGGTTTTATATCAATTTTTGTTGCATAGGTACTTTACTATACGAAACAAAATGTAGAATATTGAAGGCTCTGTAAGTTTAATAGTTTCCGAGAGTTGTACAAGTTTTATTAAATTTGCATTTAACCATTTTACATTTTTCTTTAATTTTCGAAAGAATTTTTACTTAATTTTTGGTGCACTTTCTCGCGTAAGTCGGGTACAGAAATCTCTAGTATCGAAAGCAAATTTTTTGTTTGGAGGCCTCAAGTGATTATCATAGGCCTAAAACGAAAGTTAAAATTACCTTTTTCGAGAAGAAACAATGTCCACTGTGTTCAGAAGTTGGAGATAAGAGAAACAATGAGTGCTGTAACGAAACGCGATGGATGATGAGGTCCTAAATAAAACACCTTTTTATTTATGGAATGAGGTTTAAAAATAGCTACCTATAATCTGTTCACCCAACAGATGCAGTTATAATAATGTGAATTTATTGCACTCACTAGAAAACATAAATAAATAAATCACGTCATGATGAGGTGCAAAGGGCGAAGTTCAGATCCTAATGCGAATCAGCTCTACCACTTGACCCATACCCCTAAGCCACCCACAATAAATTTTGGCCAATGTACGAGGGTTATCCAGAAGTAACAGACGTTTTGAAATAAAAAATTAAGAAAGTGTAAGAAACAACTTTTATTATATACATTTGGAAGCTACACTTTTAGGCTATTTTTCAACATAGTCGCCATTCATATTGAAGCACTTATCATAGCGTGGTACAAGTGTTTTGATTTCAACTTTGTATATACATCCGCCGCCTGAGACTTTAACCACTGCTTATCGCCGGCTTGAAGTTCGGCATCACTGTCCATGTGCTGTGTTGCGAGCGAAGTCTTGATCGCTGGGAAGAGGTGGAAGTTAGCCAGTGCAGGTTAAAATCTTGTAACAAATTTATTTTCGCAGTGTAAAATAAATTTATTTTAACAGTGTAACTTTCTCGTCTATTCAATTTTATCTCACAATAAATACCTTGAGGGAACTCAAAATTTCCAATTGATAAGCGCCAATACTTCCTTGTTAGCTACGAAAGCGAAAAGACGGCAGCGGTGAAACGAATTACGCCGTAGAAATTATTGCTAATTAATGGCAAACTGCAAATATAATATTGTCAAAGGTAGTACCGTATAGTTACTTACCTACCAAGAGTTGTTTTCTTGAAATTTGAGTTCGATTAGACGGTTTTTTGAAAAGGGAATTGTTGCCAAGTCGTAAGTTTTTTTTCTGATCGTTTTATTCATACATATATTTTTTAGCCTTTTATTTTTTGGGTTTATATGGTTAATGTTTTCCTGAAAATATGGTTTTGGATCGAGTTCTAAATATAAAGCGAAGCTGCTGTCCAGAAGAAATACTTACCACGTTTGGGGTTCGACGTTTTTCAGGTTGTTGTCAAAAGGCGCCGAGGCCAGCGTTAATTTGTTGGGAGTAACCTTCTGTGAAAAATCAACATCTGTGGATATTTCTACCGATATTCAATCTGGAATTTGGAAGTTTAATTTATAACAAAACACAAATCAGTTGGTATGTAGTTTTGGTTTTGATTTGATTTATTTTCATACAAATTTGTCATTTTTGTTTAAACCGTGGACAAGCACAACTTTGGGTAAAAAGTTGACAGCTAAAATAAATTTGTTCTTTTGTTGTTTAAAAGTTGATATATTTACATATTAATTTAACGTAACTAGAGTAGCTAATTGTAAATTGTCCATTGGTAATTATTGATGTGTTCAAACCAATTACTTACCTTCTAAATCTGCAGCGCTACCTGTAAAGATATGGCCATATTGACACAAAAGCTGTGTGTTGTAAGTTTCAATTACAGGAATTTAATTATTAATATTGTTCACTACGTGCCAACGAAACCTGGTTTAATTTCGAATAAAGATCTTTGTGTTTGGGTAAATGAGTTTAATTCTTTTGGTGGAATGTTTAAGTTATTGTTTTTTGATTACAGATAAATTATACTTACCTACGACCATTGCGCCGATCTGATTAGCTGGCATACTTTACTTTTTTTTTGTAAACGTTGTTTTCACGTTATCAATCTCAGGCGGCGGATTTATAAAAGTTGGAATCAAAACACTTGTGCCACGCTATGATAAGTGCCTCAATTTGAATGGCGCTTGTGTTGATAAATAACCCAAGAGTGTAGCTCCCAAATGTATATAATAAGAGATTTTCTTTACAAGTTTAAAATTTTTTATTTCAAAACGTCTGCTACTGCCTGGACAACCCTCGTATAATAACGGATCCGTTTTACACTCACAAAATTATAAAAACCGAGAAACTTAAAATCGCATGTCACATTGTATGACTAAGTTCTAAAGTGTTATGTTTTGAATATTGACCATCAGGTGTAAAGGTAGGACTGTGGAAATATTCAGAGATTGAAAAGGCCATGGAGTATATTTCTTCTTCTCTTAGTCCAAATACTGAAAAATGCCAATTCGCAATGTTTCAATTTATGAATGAGATTGGAGAAGGGCCTGTTTCTGATGTAATAACACTGAAACAACACCTAGTTCAGCATGGGGATGATTGAAAGCAAAACATCAATTATTTGCCTCATAAAGAAGATTTTGAGAGATACAATTTATCAGAAAAAAACGTTTTAATCCCCAAGATGAACGACCTAGAGTTGTCAAAACCGCTGCTCAGCGGTGTTGGAAAACAGTCTAGAAAATGTGATAATTACACACGTGGATCAGCTGAAAATTGGCAGATGAAATGAATTGCTGGTAGCATATTCGTATAGGTATACACTGTGTTGTAACGGGTTGTTTGTTTTTGGGGCTTAATTCCCTTAAAGGGTTGTAATTCTTTATTGGGACTTGGAACTTAAATTTTGCGTTCTTTTGTCAGATTTAGTGGGATGCAACAATTACTATTATATTTATTACCATCGACTAGCTCAGATACACTACAATCCCTCTTGCTTTCCGGGATGCTTACTGCAAACCTCTCCCGGATTCGTCGTACGAACTCCTTTAAACTCCTTCTAGGTGGGTATATTTACTTGTTCAAAAAAAAACCAACAAACACTAGGCAAAATTAACCAGTATATTGACTGACAATTAAAATACGAATTGGTCACCGAATAGGCTTTTCCTTTCCAGGATTTCTTACAAAAAAAAACACTCTATTTGCTAGAAATACCTCCTAGTGAGATATAATAAAAAAAAAATAGGTGGCCACCCTACCGTTGAAACTCTTATTATAAAGCAAAAAATCCACCTATTAACGAAATATACACATACCTAATCCTACGTAAATCTACAGACATGAACTGAATAACGAACTTATAACTAACCTTGACCAATCCTGCAGTTGGGCTCAGCGAATTGGTTGACCTCTTAACTCGCGTTATCTTCTGGGCCCGTCGCGTCGTTTGGTTACGATGAAATACAATGCGTTGCCTATTGTCGGTGTGATCATGGGCAAGTAAATAGTGGTTACCCCGGTGGTCCGGGGAAAAAGTCGACACTTATTGCTTATGCTCGAAACGATTTCCAGTGAGCACCTTTACCGCACTAAAATCACCGATTCTCACCGTATCGACCGCCCTTTACTAATCACTTCTTAACCAATTTATTTATACCTCGACCCGTACCAAAACCCTTTGCCGGACGCGGAACTTAACAATTTAATTTAGGTACCGGGTAGCGCCTTCGCGATGTGCCACTTTCTGACATTCACCAAATAGTTCCCGGCGTCTGTACTTCACCGGAAAAATTAAGCAAAACCTATATTATCGGCGGCGTGGTGACTTCCACGATCGCCGCGATAATTCTCCCCTTTACTTTCAAACTATCCCCCTGTGATTTTCCTTTTGACACGCCCGAATTTTACCACGCGCCCCAAAATCTCCAATTAACTTTGAATTCCTTGAGGCCGAATCGCCCTGATTGGTTCAAATTAAATTACAATTCTCCGTCCGCTTTACCACAAAAAAAAATTCCCTTTTCCAGGAATCGCCGCTGTTAGCGATCGATACGGTTCGATTCGAATTATATATGGGACATAGTATAAATGAGCCCTGTTAGTTTCGGTAATAAATAGCAACCAAAAATTAGAGAATTAATTAAGCGAGAAAGGACCTCTTGACGCCCCCAATAGCAAAGTCTAATACATACCCGCCTAGATCTGACACTTTATATTTTTGGTTCAGGTCGATTTACTCAGAAATGCTGACACGGGGTTGTTTATGTTGTCTTATTGGTTTTAACGTAACTGTCCCATGACCGGTGGACACACGTGTGATGTTATTGCCGGACCCTTTTTTTTCGAATTCCGTAAAATCTATATTCTAACCTACGCTAAAGTATCTACTAAATTGAACTAAACAAAAGAAAACAATTTAACCTATCTAATCTACCTAATGAATATACACGGGGCGTTACAGTGTTCAGCGAGGACTAGGACAACGCGATATCTAAGGAACGAATGCAGATTCTAAAATTCTTAAATCTGTGTTAGAAATGTAAGTTAGGGTCATATATTTAATGATGAAAAGTTTTTAAATTAAATGTGTTACTTACCTAACTTAATTCTTTTAAACGGAATACCCTACTTTTCATTAGATGTTTGGAATATAAAACACATTTGCGATAACCTTAGTTATAAGTGCTACTAATCATTCTTGTTTACTTTTCGGGAAAATAATAATTTTTGTAAAATAAACCACTTCACGGAATTAGAGGAATCTGTTTACAAACAGCAATCAACATTTTTAACATTTTTAATGGAATATTACTCGTAAGTATTGAATTACCCTAGGAATTGCCCACAAGGGGAGACAAAATGTCGATGGTTTATCGTTGCTTTGGCTTCCGTATTTTTATTTTCGTTCCTTACATCCGGTAACAGTTTACATTATTAAATTAATTAATAGGTATGACAGCCAGATCTTTATGTTTTAAGGAGTTATTTTGGTTGCATAAAATTAGGTGTTCTTCAGAAGTGATTTAGTCATTTGAAAGTATACATAGGGAAAAACAATACACGTTAATCCCTATGTCGGCTTCTTAATAAATATCACTGTTCTTCACATACCACATTTTTATAAGTAAGTAAGAAAATTTTTAATGTACCATCAAAGTTAACAATAGTAACAGCCTCATCATGTATTTGGTTTGAATCCTTATGTCAATAATGTCAATATAAAACGCGAGATTATCTCAGCTTACAATGTATTAAAGAAGGTTAAGTGGAAGATCAGCGACATCTACTAGGCGAAGCTGAACTTTGCTTTCCCTTTACTTCTTTCTCTTTATTGTTTGTTGTAATTTAGTGTTCTCTTACTTGTTAAAGAAAAAAGATAATAAAGTCATATAATTCCTATTATTATTATGTATCGTAAACATAAACTTTATTCTATCTTGTAAATTAATGCTCGGTTTCACAAACGATGATTAAGGTTAATCAATGACTAAAAATATTAGAATGTTTGCAACTTTTGATTATACGCTTAGATGTTTTCCATTATAATATTTTTAATCAGTGATTAACCTTAATCATCGCTTGTGAAACCGGGCATAGGTCGAGTAAAGTTAATCAAGGTAGTAGGCTCGATTCTACTTAAATAAGCATGGGGGGCTATCAGATTACAGAATATGGACCCTAGACTCCAAATGTGTGTAAGTAATTGCTGAAATCGCAATGAAAATGAGACACGCAAGGTTTTGAAACGCGGGAGCACCAAAAATGACGCGAGAATGGAAGCTTACAGAAATATTTTTAAATACAATGAAGTAACTGGCGTCTTACCTATCATGGTAATGTCCCAATTGATGCCGCCTGTAGCGTATCCAAAAAATCCACCTAATCCTGCCATTATTGTGAATGTGCTTAATCCTCGCGCGTGATCCTCTATAAAACAGTAAGTAATTATTACTTCCAGGTGCAAATATTTTGTTGCAAACTCTAACAGGAAAGTTAGAGGAGGAGATCCCAAGTACAGTAAAAAGACATTCCATGCAAATGATGGCAATGATTTACTAATTATTAACTTTTTAATACAATTGAATTGCCCATATTTGAAATGCGAGTTGGACCTTTCTCATACAGCATCGTTTGCGATGTTGTGGAAAGGTTACAAAAATTTACTTACCGAGTATTGTAACGTCTAATAAATAAGCACGTGCCGGACTTTGACACGCATCCGCATCGAAATCTAACAAAACCGTTCCCAATATAGTGAAGAAAATGCCCCAGGGGTGGTACCCCAGCTTCAGTTCGTCCTCGTCTTCGGTCAATGTAACATTGCGTTCATAAGATAAAGCAGAGGTTCTGTATGAGATAACTGTCCTTATCGTAGCATTTTGAGCCGGTGGAATATCACCGGCCATATAGCCAAGGTCTTCACCATTGGGTACCAGTAGTAAACCTAAACTGAGCGATCAGAATCATGGTTTTCAAAGACACGTTTTTACCCAGTATTACGCCTATCGACATAAGAATGATAAATGGTCTTCTTCGTCCAATCTTTAATTGGCACCTGTCGCTGATTGATCCAAGAATGGGCGTTAGAAAAAATCCAACCAGAGGAGACAGTGCCCACACAAACGTCATATATTGATGATCAACGCCTATTTTCAATAAAGTCGGGGACACAAACGCAGTTTCGGCTGCATACGAAAATTCAATCCCCATAACCGCAGCGGATACGCGAATTAATTCCTGGCGAGTCTTTCTCCTGATAATTCCTAGTTACTTAGTGTTTACCTAGTTTTCTACATTACCTGTGCAAGTGCGCGTATTCTGTCTTATCATATTCATCGTCCTGCGGTTTATGTTCCGAAAAATTCAATAGCGAACTTTTCAAACAGCCTCTTAATCCATCGGGATGCTTTTCCTTCCACAAATGCCAACTTTCGCGTATGGAATCTCTGATATAATGCAAACGCCCGATGAAACCTACGTACTCATATAATTTCTCCGTCATTGTATTAACATTATTATTAGCAAAGATCCAACCGTTTACCGCACAAATTCACACCACCATCACCAGAAGAGATAGACAAGTGTAAGGGATTTGACGCACCATTTCCTTGCATTGTTTGTTTCAATGTTCTGCGCAACCCTGGAAATTTCAGAGTCCTTTAATTACCATATCGTCTTTGTTTTCCAATATTAGTTTCTTGTGTAAATGACAATTTATTGTTCTTCTCAAACCAAGCAGATGCTAAAATTTCGGGTGACGACACAATACTAACTAAGGTGATTAAAGTTTAATACGCTACGGGGTGTCACCTATATGGCTTCTAAGTTATTTTTACATTATTATATAAACGCTGTTGAACAAACGGTTAATTATGTTTTAAGTTTTTTTTCATGAATCCGCGCCTAGATAAAAGAAGCACTAAAGATCTACTTTATTACTGACTTCAAATAAAGCACAAATTGGCTGAAAATGCCAGCATCCTTTTCCAATAGCTTTCAATACTGCGTACTAAATCCTAATAAGGTTGTATATTGGCTGTGACAACGTTTCAAGGCTCGTTTACTTCAAGTTCCAATTTCACATTTCAACAAAACTTTATTAAAGGTGTCACATTAGATTTAGCACATAGAAAAATTATTTCCATATCGAAAGCTGCTCTCTAAGCGAATCGCTGGAATAAACAACCCTATTTACTAAATTTCAGCATCAATATTAATTACAATTTTATTAACTGTCGCTTTTATTACACCACTCTAAATAATAACCAACATTATTTAGAACATCTCTCTTATTCACGGTACTCAACACTTTCTTTTACGTTTTAAATCTAGCTGTGGATGCAAAAAATTATTCAAAATATAGTACAGTCCATCGGACGGGGAGGAGTATCCCGATCTGAAGTTGTAGGGTAGTTTTGCATTCAATGTGTTTGTGGGGTGCTTCGCATCTGAGGTTTACAAACAACAATAAACAAATTAGAAAACTTTCAGAAATCTAATTTTCATTAATTGAGTACTAGAAAACTATCAAGTGGCGTTATCCCAGAAGAAAAGTCTAAATTTTCTTATACATTTTACTATTTTAGTTTTTTGTGTTAAGGAACCGTCGAGACTCGAACCTTAGTGAAAAATGCTGTATTCCAGCTGCTCTACAATGAAAAAGACTCACTTAATTTTCGACCCAAAGGATGAGATTATTAATTAGACAATTTTTTTGAATGATGAATTAAGTGTAAATTGTTTAAAAACATAAAAAAGATTTACCGTACACTTAAAATATAAAAAATTTCATCAAATGCTGTCTGTGGCGGTAGAGTGCCTAAAATACAAGCGGCATTACCCTGCGGGACAGCTAAGCTAAATCTTTGCTTTAAAAATGCAAAGCAACGTTTTTCTTAAGTTTTTTCAACATTTTTTATTACAAATTTCTGAAGCAATTTTTTTGCAGATGGACTCCAAGCGCCAGGTGTTTCAATACCGAAGGGTAAAAAATAAAACGGTTTAGTAGATTACTATATTTTGGCATCTTTTTTTTCTGCTGATACATCCCATATTAATTGTCGTCCGTTTTTCCATGGTCCGAATGTCATTCATCTGGGCGTTTCCCGAGATTCCGTGAACAAATAAGGAGTTCCAATAATGATGGAATTGCTGCACTTTTTAAAGCTAGCTCCAAATATTAGACAATTGGTTCTATAAGATCTGAGTAGAGTAGAGGCCTATACATCTGGAAAATAAAGGTGATGGCGGGAAAAGCGGAGTTCTTGTTGCAAATTTAGTCATGTACAGTTTATCCTCTATACATTTTTAGCGCCTTTTTGATTATCAAATAGGAGCTTATTGTTTCATTAACTGTCGGCTGTTCGGGCGCCTTTTATAAATCGATCGAGATCTCGGGAACGGAATACCGTACAATTTTAGGGGTTTCGGCATTATATCCATACTATCGTGTTATTCCCCCATCGCTTAGTCTGAAAACTGCAACCTTTCCTGAAGTTGATAATTTATGAATTTTCTTTAAATTTGTGAATATAAAGAAATATTTAAAGAAAAATTCATAAATTATCAACTTCTGGAATGGTTGCAGTTTTCAGACTAAGCGATGGGGCACTAACACGATAGTACGAATATACTTAATGCCGAAACCCCCAAAATTGTACGATATTCCGTTGCCGAGAACTCGGTCGATTTATAACAGGCGCCCGAACAGCCGACAGTTAGTGAAACAATAAGCTCCTTTTTGAGAATCAAAAATGAGCTAAAAATGTATAGAACACAAATGTGAATATAAAGAAATAGAATATCATAGCGTGTATGAATTTTCGATTAATAAAATAGTTGTCCGATCTTAACATTATCATCAGTACGAAATAATTTACTCTGCTAACAAGTTATGGGCCGCATTGTCAGTTTCAAGTAAATTGAGTACAAATAACTGAAGAGGAGCGGAGAGAAAACAGAAAGTGGTGGGACAAAGAGTGTAGAGAAGAAAGAAATAGATAAGAGAAATGATGGAGCAAGAAAAAAGAGAGACCATAGAGGAGAAAGAGGCGAGAGAACAGAAAAAAGCACAAAAGCCACCATTAATTTAATACGAAAAAGTACTGTAGTGTAATTACACTATTCAAAACAGAACAAAATATATATACATACTGTAACGTGATTTATAAATTCGGGTTCGATTTATATCAATATTTATTAAACAAAACTAAAACACTATAAAAACTGTACAATTTATATCGATTATTTATATTACACACTTCGCAATTTATATCAGATTTTCGCGCTCAATGTTTCGTCCGTACTCGATCTCGTTCGATAGTAAACTCCCGCGATGTTCGGTCCGCAACCATTTATACACGCAAGCAATGTAAGTCCAGAACATTCGCGCAATTACCAGACACGCTGCAAACATCCCCACCATCGCGCTCCTAGAAAATTCCAGAGCGCCAAAGGCGACGTCATGTCTGGAGCGTTTCCGTTACAATACAATGGCACTGCTGAAGCCATCAGAATCTAGTGGCTGACGCTAACTTTTTGCCAAACGTCGTCGGCAAAATCCCCCTTCTTCGGCAGCTAAAGTCAAAGACTGTTCACGATTGTTGTATATAAAATCTTTATTAAATTACCAAAACGTTCTTATTTTTATTTTTTTATTAAATGAGATAAACTCTCTTTATAATGAATGACAGTTCGCTGCTAAAACAAAGTTAATTAGATTTTTATAAACAATAAAAAATAAAGAGAACAACGCGACGTTAATACTAGGAAATTTAAAGTGCGAGTCTAAAACTTTAAGCGTTCACAAAAACACCGGCATAATGCAAAAATCACTTATATCGTTGGAACAAAATGGCTACGACGCTATTTCATAAATCACAATACGGGAAACTACAACGAATTTTCTTTAATAGTTTTTTGATTATTACACTACGAGCATAGTTCAAATATACCACGAGGTAAACATTTAAACAATGCCGAACAGCGGAAAAACTACATTGCGAAAGAACACATGTTCCTAAATTCCCTCATCCCCCATCGTTTAAGCACCAGGTTTCTTGGAAACGCTGTGAAAATCATCGTCTGCAATGTGACGGAGATATGGAGATTATTTCTCTCTCTCTCTCTCTTGGAATGATTTTCGTTCTTCGGAAACCACCCTACCCTGGTGGATGATTTAGCTTAAAACGAGCGGCACACTATGCTATGATCACTGGTGCAGATTTGGCGTCGGAGGTTGCACCTGAACGAATGCTTTCTTCTGGTGTTTCCACACTTTATCTACTGTCATTAATTTCCGTTTATCGCACTATGTAAATTTGTATATAAAGTTAGCTCAATTCTTTTACCAGCTTTTTTCAGCGGCCATTGTGGATAAATTGCAACTCTCGCCGTTCCTCGCCTCGTTTATTAAGTTTTCCTTCTCCTCATGCGAGTCTTGAAGAGGACCTTTTTGAAGGAGTATAGAACCTGCCATCCCCCTTTTTCCCTCAGATCGGTCCAATAATTCTTAAAAAAATTTACCTTTCATTCAGTAAAGTCAAATTATGTACACTTACATTTACACTTTTTTTCTAATTTCCCATTACATAAGTGTAATAAAGATTAAAGATGTGTTTTTCCCTCTTATCTTGCACACCTACGCAAATTTTGACAGAAGGTCTTTTTAAAAAACACATTTCACACAGTAAGGGTCCAAGAACCACTTTAAAAAAGCTTATCTGTCATTAGGAAAAATATGTGAAACTATTTTTTTCCGAAACTACTTTAGAAACAACTACTTTCGTCTCTAAAAAGAGTGAGGATATGATCTTCCTCTCTGATGAGGAAAGTAAAAAACAATTGCTAATGTAGACATATGCAATTTTGTGCGGTTTTGTACAGGCGCCTTCTAGATTTGTACGGGAGCTCCTATTGCCAATAAACTAATTATAAGAAAGGAAGCATTTCATTGTTTAATTTTAAACGTGATCAAAGAAATCCATATTTCGTATGTGTGAACTTTCAGTTATTTCTTTTTGATTAGAGATCCCGCTAGGTATTTGTTTATAAAACTCACGAACGCAAAAATATCTATTCGTGCAATATTTACGGAATCACTCAATTTATTAATCAAATTCAGTACGTACCGAAAATCCTAGCAATTCTGTACTACTTACCCGAAAAAGAAAATCAGTGGACATATTGAATTGTCATGCTTAATACCTACTAACAGCATCGGATGAAAGACTGCTCCACTAATTGGATTAAAAGTGTTTGGTTTCATTTTTTGTACGTTATATTTCATTGTTTTGAAATTTAGAAATCCAGATTATGTAGAGTACTAATTGAACTTCAACTAAATGGGTAAGTACTTATTAAATAAATATTAGGTGTAATCGTTGAGTAACAAATTATTGAGGGAGGACTAATAATAGTCGTGTAAAGCAATACGTCAAGCTTCTGGGATAAATATCAACCACCAAAAAGGCACATGTAGCAATACAACTTAGCCTTTTCAGAATAAAATTAGTACATAAACAACTATTTTAAATTTTTTTGTGCAAAAATGGTAAATGTGGGTGACATTATGTATAAGTCAAATTCTTATATCAAAATGTATGTTTTTTTAAAAATCGTTTTGGCAGTCGACTCGCCCAGCTTCACGCAATGTAATCTATGACGAATTCGGCGATTTTAGGTTTTGTTTTTAATTCTTAAATAACAGTTGCGTATAGAGTAGTTAATTTTAACGACGTCTTGTTGACATTTTGCTAAAACTTAAATTGCTATAGAATAATAGGTAACAATCGATAGCACAATAATTATTACCATATTACGTCAGATATCGACGTTACTTGAAATGACAGGGCCAAACATGAGTGGAATAAATAATAAACGCAGACCCACGTAACGTTTGTTTACTTGCTATATTCAACTAGGGCGAAAAAATTAAATTTATAACCTTGAAGCTTTTCCCCAAATAACTTTTAGCACCCGATGAGGACACGGAACATTGCGTTTTACTTTTCAACTGATGCAAAGAAGTAAAAAATAATAATCGAACAAAATAGGTATGGTAACTTTCATTTCAATTACTTTAAAGCGCAGAAATGTTGCAAAACATAATTTTCAGGTGGCTCCTCCTTAAAACCAAAAATCAATAGAAAAATACACTTTCCGGATGAATTTGATACAAAAAGGGCGAAGTAGTAACCACCAAAAGCGACAACCTTTTTACCAGGAGTTGCGGAGTTATGCATATAATTCTACATACATGATACCAAAAGTATAATGTCAAAGCTTTGAGTTTTAAACGCCTGGTTTTGAATATACATGGTGAACATTTTGTCTGGACACTGAATTTATCTTTAAAACGACGCTTTTTATGGTATCCAAATCTATAAGAAGTTTGCTACCCATCTACGCTCTTTAAATTTGTGGTCAGTGGCGTGGTCATTGGGGGGCTTATTTTTTTAATGGTACCACTAGTTTTCATAACATATTCTTAAAGGGTACACTTTTTTCGATATAGCAGCATAAAAAACCTAATAATTCGACTAGTTTGCATTGAAAAAAACGTTCTCCTTTTTTTAGTAATGTAAAAGCAAGGTATTGTATCAAAAATCATTAAAAATTTAAGTAAATCCACACACTTAAAAATTATGTATAGTGACGTGCGTCTACCGAGGGCCTACAGAACTAAGAGGGTCACTTTTTTTTATCAAAGCACTATTTTTTCTTGAGGTATTATTAAAGAATTAACTGTTTTTTAACACAACATAAAAAACATGATCAAAATAGTACAAATACGAAATCAAATAACAAAACATTTTTCTTAGTTTGAGTTTTTCTTTTAAATTTGTCTATGTAATATAATAAGTTGTGCATTTCTGGATTACGATAGGAGGTTAGAGAGGATCCACGCGTACCTAGGCCTCAAATTCGGGCCCTTTGAACTGCCTCCCTCACTAGAGTCGTTTGACCCCTCAATGTCACTCAAGCCATCCCACACGTGAGATGAACCTAAGGATGCTGAAAGAGTGCGGTGCATGTGTTTGTTTAGTTTGCAGCGCTTAGAAAGTATTCCCACGAGTAACCTCAGGTTCTTTCTTGATAGCCCTGTGCAAAAACGCGCCAAGTAACGAGAGGGTTTTTTGAAGGCTTCTTTGGGTGTCCAGAGTTATTAAGTTGTTTATACTTGCAGATGTAACTGGAAAAGTCAGCTATGGACCATAAAACACCTCTTTTGAGGCCAGTCGGGCTAATAACTCATCGGCTTTCTCATTACATTCCATTCCAGCATGCCCTTTGACCCATGCGAGCTCAAGGGTGTTGCTGCTTGGTACTTGCTGTAGTGCATGGTGACATTCGGAAACCAACCTAGAGGTGATTTTACAGTGCCCAAATGCCTACACGGTACCCTGATGTTACTGGGAAGTTTTATAGTTTTGTTCCTTATGTTATGCATAAGAACTTTTCTTGTACTGATATGCCTTTACTAGAAGTAGTTGTGGTTAAAATTTCAACAAAATATATTAATAAATAAGAAAGTTGATATTGCTCAGCTTCCGCATGCGCACCTTAATCGTCAAACTTTTTCTTAGCTCCAGATCTATAAGCTATCGAATTAAAAAAATATATTGAAAACTGTTGGAGTAATTAAGGCATCTGACGGACACACAGACAGACGGATGGACAGAGAAAGTGACTGAAATAGCGCAAAATGGGCTAAAACAGTGTAGTCTTTAAGGATATGTAATGAAAACTAGTGGTTGTTACTTAGAAAATATATGCTCACCTTAACCATACAGAAGTACGCCACTGACCATAAATGTAAAGTACGCAGATTGGTAGCAAAACTTCTGTAATTTTGGATACCATAAAAAGCTTTTTTTAAACAATCTTGTTTTGAGTCAGAGAAAAGGGTGCCAGATAAAATGTTCTGTTCACTCTGTGAGAACTATTCGTTTCGGAGAAAGGGCATTTCTTAGTAGACTAGTCCGGTCAAAATAGTAATTTCAAATAACAAAAATTCACATGGGATATATCGGGACTTTTGGCACCTTATTTCTACTGGTATACCCAAGGTCTCTACCAAAATGCAGCTCTGTTGGAGTTTCTGTTATTTGATCACTATTTTTATGTATATTTTGACCGGACTGGGACCTTGGCCAAGCCTTCGAGCAGCTTTCAGTGCAACCACTGCAACCAGCACTCGTGATACTTCGCGTGGGTACAATTATCGGTAAGCATGTGTCTCCCTTGTTAAATTACTATTGATTATTAGTGCAGCTGCTGTGTAAGTGTGACGATACACTATTTTCTAAGTGTTATGGAGCTATCTTAATTGAACCATGTTGCAAATCATCAAGGAAAGTTCTTAGATCTAGTTTTATCTAATGTAACTTGTTCAGTTGAAAATGAACATTTATCTTTTGTACCCGAAGATACTTATCATCGTGCACTAATTATTGACATGGATACTAAACCACAATCTAATTTTCCAATTGCCCTTTGTGATAAAAAATGTAATTTTAGGAAGGAAAATTTTGAAGCACTGTATCATACGTTAACGTGTCGTTAATTGGTCTATCCTCAATGAATTCTCAGAGTTTCAAATTTTAAAAGACACTGTACTGTATTGAGTTCTTTCGGGAAGTGAGATCGCATTTCCTCACTACTCGTGAACGATAATCTAAACAAATCATTTCTGCGTTCTGGGCTCCTCATCAGGGAGCCAACGTGCCGGGCCCTCAAAAGAGGTCCGGTAAGGGGGCAGGCTCCTCGAATGAAGATACGGCTTCAACGCAGTGCCTTATTCGCAAGAAGAATAGGACTGGCGCTGGCGCACAGAAGGCGATGACCTCAAGTTGTGCGTGGACCACGAACCTCTGGGCGAGACCCTGCGGCGGAGGATTGTTCCGGTGCCGCACCTGGAGGTGGACACCACCGTGCTTCAGACGAAGTGCATTACGACTGCAATGAATGCAGTTACGAGATGGAGACGAACGTTCCTCTTATTAGGCCATGGAATGTCTGTGTGTTATATGGTCTCCCGGATGGCACGGCCACCATCTTGAAGAATCTCCCGAATAAAAAAAACCTGGTTCAGGACGAGCCTATGTAGAACTTTCTTCTACAGGGAAGAGCCGGGGAGGGTCCTCCTCGCATTCGATGTCGATGAGGCACTTCACCGTCACGTCAACTGTCTGTAAAACAAAAAGGCCTCATACAAGGTCCTGGGGTTTACAGTGGACGCGTAAGAGGTTTGGGCTGGGTGAAAGATAAATAAATCGAGTCTTATCTAATGGTTGATTTCTGTTTCTGGTTCTCATAGTCCCAAGAATGCAGATGAAATATGGCAGAGGGCGGAGCAGGCACTTGGTGATCTGCCGTACGACTCTGAAGAGGTTCGACTTACCAGAGCTCTGACTCGGTTGATAAGAGTACTGTCGCAATGGTAGGCTCCCTCTTATGTCGTGACATTCAGGCGGTGTTGAGGGCCCTGTCCGCAAACAGGTTCCGATCGGCCACGGCGCTTGATTGCAAGCGAGCTAGGGTGAACTTGGTCTGGGGGCAACGAAATGGCGCACGACTTGACTTCCAAAGGTAGTGATAAGGTCTTCGTCGGACTCGAGCCTACTCTCGGAATTGCTCCCTCCGTTGACAGGGTCAGGATTAAAGACTGGGTACCAGGCTCAGTGGCAACAAGCAATTAGAATCAGACACTTAACAGGAACCCTTGGCAAATCTGGGTCTTCTAAACTTTTAAAATTGAATAGATTCCTGATTAGGAAGATCACAGGTATAGCCACGGCATATTGGATGGTCAACTATCAGCTTCACAACATTGGGCTTGTAGGAGAGTCCACGTGTAAGTTCTTTGATCGTAGACAGACATCAGCTCCTTGGAGATGGTTATCTTGAACCGGAGAGGGTGAAACTTAACTTAGGCTAAATAGTAACCTATCATTTATTGATAGCAGCGGGCTCTGAATTTAGATACGGAAGAAAGGGGGTAGCCATAATAATAGCCCTTCGGTGTGCCTAAGTGCTGCACGGTCGGGATCCCCTATGAATAGAATAGAATGTGTAAAGTTTAAAAAACCAACATAATCATAATTTTTGATTTTTATAGTACAAAGTTGTACCTATCAATCACAAGACAGCAAGAAAGCAATAGCGTTAATTAAAATAGTCAACCTATGTTTTGTCCAGATCAATTATTGCAATATACCTTGTTCCTCGTCTGAATTTTTCGTTCTTTAGGTTTGAAGTCGTTACAAGTCTCACCAAACCGGCCTGAAAGTTAGTATTAGTAAATATCAATATTTTTTAGATTGAATCATCCAGCCACTATTTTGATAACTGCACCTGCACTTTATATAATGCCATGCTCATTCACTTTGACTATGAGTATATTCCTGAGTATGAATGGATCTGGTTTATTTTATTTTAACACGTAAAACGAGTATATCATTAAATGACTCAATACATTAATCAAATGGCATAAAATGGCGGTTTCATGAGAATAGCTGGATAATATTTCTAAAAATCATCCCCCACTCAATTCACTTCAATCTAGAAATCGATAGATAAAGTACCTACTCGATGTGGAAATGACGACTAACTAGTATTTACTAGAACTATAGAAATTAAATAAATATACCACAGCTGTCACATAGATAATGATATCTTTGAAATTATTGTTTAGGAGTAACATTCAAAACATCACGGCTATCGACAATGTCACGCATGTAGCCCTAAACGAAGAAAAAATTAGTTCAAGGGGAAGGTATTGTGTTTATAAATTGAACAAACTGTGAGGGAATAATAATAAAAGTATTTAATGATTAATGAATATGGATTGTAATTATAAAATTATTTATGCAACCTTAAAACATTTCGATTACTTGGTATCGATTTGACATTCAGTGGAGTGTGGAATAAAAGAAAGGTATCTGCATAAATTACCGTAAGGCTGTGTTTGGCAATTTATCTGAAAGAAATTAGGAGGCGGAATGGTTGATGTGACTTTTTAGTAGGTACTATTTAAATTGATTGCACGTAGTACGAGTACGCGTCCTTGTTGAACGTTTCAAGAATGCGATGTCAAGTTTGTCCGACCAGATGATCTGGTTGCACTTGACCAATCTGTAGATGTGTAAACCATGCAGTGAACGTTGCATTTTCGTTATGTAAAAGTATTCGTAGGCTGGTTGGCGCCAGGCGTTTGGCCTAAATTTTTTCGTTGGGGCAGTATTTGCTTCGTATTCCTGTGTAAACTTCCATAGATAGACATGTGTAAGTGTGGAAAATTTAGTAAGTATTTGATCACCTTGAAGATAAGAAAGTTAAGATCAGATACTTATTCGTGTAGGTACAACGTGCACTGAATTGTTTTCTACGGAGCACTAATGGCTCAATGGTTAAATAACAGTAGAAATGTAAGAATCCTATTTAAAAAAGTAAATTGTAAGTTTGTATAGTTCAAGTAATATACTGCATAACGACTCGAGTGGTGATTTTGAGATTATTTAGGTGAATGAACTTGACCGTGATTTGATATTTTAACACTAGTGGAGATACCTACACATTCTATTTTTTACTGCAGCAAGAGACAAATGTTTATACAACCCTTTAAAGAAATTAAGATGATAATTGCTGAATGTTTATCACTGATGGCACTGGGACAGGGCCATAGCTAGATTACTTTGTAAGAGCGGGCCAATAAATCTACAGATCGGGCGGGCGAAATATTAATAAACCGATACAACGAAATATCGAAGGATCCTCAGTATTACAATCACTTTTAACGACAATTTATTTCAATCTTACAAAATACATTTAATAGTTAACAAAAATGCATCAAATTCATGTCTTGGCGTTGAGATAATGCTCCTAGTCTTTTTCCCAACGATCTTGGTGCATGAATAACGATTTTGACATATTTAAATCAAAATCCATGTGGCTTCAGAAAAATAATATAAATCCACATAATGCGTTTGAAAGCTTTTACAACTCCAAATTCACGTGTAAAGAATATTTTGGATACATTTTGCACAAAAACTTTTCACCTATACCACAGAGAAGAGTTATATTGAATTGTTACACATCTAAGAGTCATAGGCAATAATCTAGCGAAAGTCCGAACTCGATACATGACCTAGGGAATGAAATATGTTGGTTTCTATTATATTGAGCCCCCAGTTTTTCCTGTTCCCGATTCACTCGGAGTCCATTTTTTCCTGTTGAACCAGCTTCCTGAAAATCAATAACGTCCGTCCTTAATGTCCAAAGTACCCGTAAACTTTTGCATTCATCACGTTTGATGCGCTTGTGTTATGTTATAAATTGTAAATCATAAATAATAATTACTGTCATAAATTAATCCATTTTACACGTAATTAAAATTACGTGCATATCATTTATGCGCCCACAATCTAGAAAACAACCACGGAAACACACAATGAAATTTAATAATAAAAACCAAACTATTAAATCCATCTTTCAACCTAAAACATTTCCTTAATTAATATCGCCCCTTAAAATGGTTGGATTTTCTATCTCTTCTTTTGTTAAATTTTTTAATAAATGTTTGACCATTTATGAGCATGCCACATTGTGTCATATTAGGCAATTTTCAAGAGCGGGCAAAGTGGGTTTCTAGAGCGAGCAAAACCCGCTCTTGCCCCCTCTGGCTACGGCCTTGCTGACTGGGGAGGTCTATTCAAGAGTTTCCCCAGAGGACACCAACCTCGGTTTAATTACAAATAATCAAATGTTTCAATCGAATCGAATATGTTTGCAATAATAGATTCAATGACTTAGACCATATCTATCATTTGCTTAGCTAAAAACTTTCCTACCACTTTAAATGTGTTTGCGCTTGGTTTACACCTACAGTATTTTTGAATATCTTGATAGGAAGTAGGTACCCACTCAAAAAATTGAAATGATACATTGCATAGGAACATGATTGTATTCTACCTTTCCTAATTTATGGAAGAGGCCTTCGCAGAACTTCAAAGAAATTTTTGATTAAGTACATGCTTTAATGGGAATTTAATAGGATTTATTTATTATCCATTTTAGGAGAAATTTACAGAACGATAAGGTTGGTAAATAGACGGAAAGCGAGTGGCGAGCTCTTGAGCTCATATCTCGCCAGAAATTGCCAGATCATACCACTTAATGGAGATTTGTTTTTACATCAGCCTTAAGATAATATTATTATTGAATCATTCGTTTATTGACAACATCATAAACTGTAAACAAGCAAAGTATGTGGACTACCTTCTCGCGAACCTTAAAAATTACATGCGGTAATACATACAAATAGAAAAATAAGTTACTTGCGATAATATTCTCTAAAACGCAATACAAACAAAATACCATTTTTGAAAGTATATGAACGTTAAGAGGTTTGATGTTGTGCATAATTCTCCCTTTTACCCTTAACTGAAATTTCGGCAACTTCTAGCCTCGATTCTTTTAAAAGTTTCTTTTGGCAAGAAACAATAAAACATTTATTCATAATAGGGGATGAAAGTACGACGAAATTGTAGGGTGTTGTATATGCATGAAATAATAGAGCAACTACCCTCTCACCACTCTACGCGTAAACTATATTATATGGTCCTGAGTAACTCTATCATTTGGACTGATTGTGTCGGAGGTTCGGTGGAAATATTCCTTTTCTTGTAAAATTTCTTAAAGGGTATTGTAATCATTCCGATTGCTGCCACGATTATCGCAGTCGTCCCTATGCTTGATCCAATTGAATAATGATGTTCAGGATGTTGATTCCAGTCCATTACCGAATGATCTTTTTTTGCATTAATAATTTGTCCAGTTGTTTGGATTTTTGAAGGACATGCTATCAGCGTAATGGATATGTCTGATGCTTAATAGACCGGGAGGCAGCGTACATAGTAACTAAACCATAAGCGACAAAAAATTCAACAATACAGGCTGAAAGTACGTTGAAAACTAATAATAAAATCACTAGTCTGCCAGTCGTAAGTGGCAGCATTAACTTGGGGCGGCGCTAAATAGGTGACTTTTTTAGGTGATCAACTAAATTACCAAACTATTACGGTCACGGAAAAGATTTGTATCAAGAAATCCCATTTTTTCCATAGTTTTCAAATATGCTATGGCAGACGATTTCAAGTGCAGCGTTGGTAGCGAAAGACGCCCTCCAATGTAGGGAAAAACACCCCTGAACTAAACCATGAGGACCGTATAAAAATTATTCATAAAAAATTCCTCTTTTTGTCACTACTTTCAAATATATCCTGGCAGACGATATTAAGTGTAGCTTTAATAGTGGCAGACGTCTTAGAAGTTAAAAAATTTAGGTATAGTAAATCCCAGCGAGTGCGAGCGTGTGAGAGATAAGCGCGCGAGAGCATAACCAACAGAGATAGCGATAGGATACTGACTACTGAGATCTTTCAAACCATTTGATTCTAAACTTCTGATTCACATAGTTCCATCCACTTCAATCAAACGGATTGTAGAAACTCAGACATTTTTCGGTGGCATTCGCACAAATTGCGATGAACTAAACCATGAGGACCATACACAAGTAATACATCCAATAAATACGTGGGAACCCGGTAACGCGTTACCCTGCGCGTTTCACACATCAACACCCAAATTCACGAACATCTCTCGAAGATTTATGAATTTCTGCGTGTTATTGGAAAAGAGACCTACTTCCATCTATACCTTGATGGTAGCGTCAATTTTACATTTCCCAAAGCAATAACAGCAATATCCATATCGGAAGCGCTAATAATGACTTTGCTACTTGTTGGTAGTTTACCAAGATGGTAAATTATTCGAGAATCTGCCTCTTAGTGACTGCAGCACAATTCAGTTTTTACCACATATGTCACAAATTTATAGCACTTATCTTCATATGTGGCAAACACAACTTTCCTTCCAAGTAAAGCGCAACAGGTCTTTTTTGCCTATGAACGGTATAAGTAATCTATAAGAGAGGCTTTGGGCTATCATTGCGAAGTGGTTTTATGAAATTTGCAATCTGCTTCTGACTGGAAACAGAAATTGAGTAGGATTGTAATCTTTCCTTATTTTGATCCCAACGATCATGTTCTGCGTGCTTCATGGAAGGGGTAACTATCTGTCAAAAGTAAGATGTACTTCTCTCGCTGACACAGCACAAATCTTGCCGAGGATGTGTTCAGAAAATCGCTCAAAGGTTTACCGGAGATCTTTTAAGAGAAGCAAAAAAAAAAATAATCCATCGATTAAAACAACTGGCGATGGACTAGGAGCACTTGAAGAAATCATACTTCCGAAAAAGCTTCAGCAAAACCAACTTGTCGATTTTAATCATCGATCCATCAATGTTGCATAGAGACAACCTGGAGTCAGAGGATAGTTTAGAACGAGCTGAAGATCTATCTTCTTTTCTCTTCAAGTTTTCTGTTTCTCAGTCTAAGAAGAATTCAAGAAATACCGACAATCTTATCGCGAAATAAAGAATTTATTATTTTCCTTAATTTAATTCGTTTGGTAACTCCAAGCGGTGCGTAAATCTATAGCTATCTCTGTTCGTTGTGCTCTCGCGCGCTTATCTCTCACACGCTCGCACTCGCTGGGATTTACTATACCTAAAGACTTCTAAGACGTCTGCCACTATTAAACCTACACTTAAAATCGTCTGCCAGGATATATTTTAAAGTAGTGACAAAAAGAGGAATTTTTTATGTATAATTTTTATACGGTCCTCATGGTTTAGTTCAGGGGCGTTTTTCCCTACATTGGAGGGCGTCTTTCGCTACCAACGCTGCACTTGAAATCGTCTGCCATAGCATATTTGAAAACTATGGAAAAAATGGGATTTCTTGATACAAATCTTTTCCGTGACCGTAATAGTTTGGTAATTTAGTTGATCACCTAAAGAAGTCACCTATTCAGCGCCACCCCAAGTTAATGCTGCCACTTACGACTGGCAGACTAGTGATTTTATTATTAGTTTTCAACGTACTTTCAGCCTGTATTGTCGAATTTTTTGTCGCTTATGGTTTAGTTACTATGTACACTGCCTCCCGGTCTATAACGTGCCTCACCCTATTTCTTAGATTCATATGATGCCATCACGAAAGAAACATATTTCGCATTCGTAGTTTTAGTTAAACTTATTTGATAGATAAATTCCAAAGCAAACATACGTTTGTTATCACTTATCAGCCTTTAATACGATTTTCAAAGATCTTTTGATTTGAGTGAATATTTAATTTTTAATGATTATCAGGGTCATTGTTCTTGTAATTAATTGTATGCAAGGGATCATACGAAGCTTTATCAAACAGTCTCCAATTAATTACGTTTTTTGTTATAATTTTTTGTGTTTAATTGTCATGACATATAATGATTATATGAAACCAGTTCGGTATCTTGGAAACTGTTGAAGAACGTGCAAGTACCTGTAAAGGTTGTGAAAATAAATAATGTCAAGTCTTACGCACGCATATGACACACAGTAAACAATTCAATTTAGAACCTGTTTTGGTAATTATATCATTATAATTTTTCCTCTGATTGACATTTATCGAAGTATACTGGCTTTTGTAAACGTTTATGCAGAAGGATTCTAATTTTCAGTAGTATGACGTTGAAAGTGAATGGACTTTTTAAAAAGGTTTCTTTTGGTATTATATGTCATAAAATATTCTTGAATTTTGTTTCTAGTAAATGAAGTCACCTAACTATTCAAATGTACAGCAAATTTTGGTACAAAAGAAGTATTGCAAACCAATTTAAGCAGTAATAGACCACAAACTTGCGGTTGTATTCTAAGAAGTCAGAGTAAAGATGTGTTCAGTATTATATACCTACAGTGTATCCAAGATAAGTATGAACAGCATGGAGAAATCGGAAAGCATAAGAGATATACCTACAATCGGTTAAATTAGAAAAAAGTTGCGTATGTTAGGGCTTAAAAAATTCAGAAATTACGATCAGTTCTGATGATATTCGAAAATAAACGAAGTTAACTATATTCGTTTTGAATTTTTCTGACCCTGTTTGAAAAGGTAACAGACACAGAGAACACTCACTTTTTAAGCTATACAAGATGGTGCCCACTAGTGCTGGGCGATAAATGAAATTGTGTTTAGTCCGATAATTATCGATTAATCGTTAATCGATAACTTTTGTTAACAATCGATAATGATTGCTATCGCTGCGTCGATAATAATCGATTATGATGGACACCTGTCGAAAATTGGCGATCTCTGATAATTACCGATTAATCGATAAGTAGCTATAATTATGGAAAGAAAGCTGTCCACACCTTTTCATAAATCTTATCGATATAAATATCTCAATCGATATAACTAGTTAACTACATCGTCCATGCGTACACTCGCTACCATTTTTGCTTTTTTGGTACTGATATTGCGAGAGATAACTTAAATAAAAACAGGATCTTTTGAAAAATATTAAAACAACTGTAGGTATGCCGAAGTTTTCTGAAATTAAAGGTGATCAAGTAGACGATAATCCTCAAAAATTGGATATGTATGTATAGATTTATCGACCAATCCTTTAAAATGCACAAATAATTGATAAATTTTTCAATAATTTTCCATACATTATCGATTAATAAACCATTTTTCTTTAATTTATCGACTATCACTTAATCGATAATTATCGATAAGTTATCGATTAATCCTTTTTTGCACAGCACTAGTGCTCACAGATTTTCACTGCGACGTTTCGTCTTTGAGAAACCATCTTCAGCTTCATATTTTTATATAAATAAGAAAATAACTACATACTGTATTGAGTAGGATTTTTATTACGAATACAACGATGTATGGCACAATATCATTCTTTATTATGACATTTACAGCAACCATCAATGAATGATTTTGACATGTTGTCAACGTCTACTGCACCAAAACGTTAAACATTGTTTATTATATATAATAGCATACCTAATAAAGAATCATATTGTGCCATCTATCATTGCATTCGTAATAAAAAATGCTATTCAATACAGTGTGTACTTTTTTCCGATCTATATACACATATGAACTTGAGAATGGTTTCTCAAAGACGAAACGTCGTAGTAAAAATGTGTGTACACCATCTCGCAGAGATTAAACAGAGTTTATGAGGTAGTGTTTCTTTTCAAACAGGGTAAGAAAAACAAATTATTGTTACTTTCGGTTTTTTTTCGAATATCCTCGAAACTGATCGGAAGTTTTTAAAACATCATTTTACTAAGCCCTAAAATACGCAACTTTTTCCCAATTTAACCGACTCTGTGTATGTCTTATGGTTTCCGATTTCCCCATGGTGTTCATTCTTATCCTAGACATACTGTATATGCAATCCGATTTAAAATTTTTCTTAACCACTTAAAGCATCGAGATTGAGTACGTTTATAATATTCAATTATAATATAAAAGTATATAATTACAATATATTATGGGAAATCCCTAATTGCATACTGCAGTATTGAAACCGGTGCTGAGACTGCAGAATTTTTACTTACGACAAAATTTAATAAAATTCTAAATAGGACAAGCACTTTTAATGACTTACTTGCATTTACTTGAGAAATTTTTCAAAATGAAAAATTCTCTTATGTGCTAGTTTTATTCTTTGGCCCGTCTGCCGATTAAGCCGTTATTGTTGTTACTAATTTTTTTAAATTTTATTCTGAGGAGAAAGGGTATAACGGCGAAATCATTAACGTTAAGGGTAAAGCATGTTATAATTATATGAAAACATACGTACTTTTGAAGTACTTTTCAAATCTGTAATAAAATAGGGGGGAGGGGGGGGGTTGTATTTTAAAAAAAATATACGCCACTGGAATATGCACGCCACTGGTGATCAAAAATATTTTAGAAACATGGCTTTTGCTCAAAGACCTTTTTCTGTAGATTTTACGATAAAGGAATTATGATCTGAGGGCTCTTAGATGTTACATTAAAAATTCTAGCGCTTTGGATTCTACAGGTAAAAATCTACAAGAAAAGTTCTTTTCGGGTTGAAGTAAAGTTTGTTGATTTTTGTAATAGTTATTTATTATACAAGGGAAAAGGTATTGGATTTTAGCTCGAAGTTGTGTGGTCCCAAACACACAAAAAACCGAGATTTATAAAATTCTGTATGTTTTGGATTTTACAGGACAAAATCTCCAAGAAAAAGTTGTTTTCCGGTCGGTTTCGGACAAGTCACAAAAATGCAAATAAGTCGAATAATCACAAAATGGAATGACAATGTTCATAGTTTCAAAATTATGAGGAAGACTTTGAAATTGAGCTCGTAAAAGTGTATCTCCTATGCATATTATCTAATTTTCTATCTAAATCAGAAAAAATATTTCGAATTACATAGGCATAAAAATACGGAAAATTGACCACACAGCATAGTGTAGGTATACCTTGAAGGTATTAATAAATTTGAATTAGACGAATGGTAATAAGAAATAAAAAAAATGCGGACATCCGTGTTAACACTGTGCGGAAATGAGTAGGACGAGGAACTACGCACAATCTGATTTGATTGACCGAGTTTATTTATTTAAATTAATTACCTTGCCAACACAAATGTAAACTAAATCAATCAAAATATACGCAACTTTAAGACTTTAAGTAATTAAAAAGTGGATTGATGTCCTTCTGCATCCTCGTCCTCGGGTTTGTTACTTTTGGAATGTTCTAATTTAGAAAGGTACTTGTAGTACTTAGGGATAAGTGTGATTCATTAATAAAGATTTTTAGAACTTATTTAAAATATGTCAAAAGAAATCAACTACTAAACTATCCTGTAAATTGTTAAATCTTTCGGAATACAAAATGAAACGAATCAAAATTACAAAATGCCGTTTTTTAGCAAACCCCCCTTCAATTCCATAACCAACATAAAAGATGCTACACATAGGTACTTTTGATCGCTTGTATAATGGGTATAATGCGACTGTAAATAACAAATTTGGGAATGTAAATGATAAATCAATACTAGTATTGTAAATTTTTGAACAAACGGAGAACAAGGTTGTAGCAAGGATATTATTCCGGGAGAGGATTGTTTGTGTAGTTCTCAGATACACGCACATTTTGAGACTCATTTTCGGCTAGTTTTTATTTTTCGAGAAGACCGTCGATTTCCATAGCGCCACGACGACGGCACAGCACGATGTTGGTTTCAGATGGGCTCTTCTTCAACCAGTTCAAGTGAAGTATTTCAGTGTAGGTACAACCTCAAAACTATTGACACCTATTACGTTACGTAAATTTCAGGAGGGACCCCCATAATGACTTGGTCTCTCTTCCTGGAAACCTTAAAGACCATCCATGGGGTCATTATGCGGACTTTTTTTATAAACTAGTTACGATCCGTCGAAATCTTTATTTTTACTTTTTAACTCTGATTTGTGGTATATGTTTTATGTTCCAGTGGGCGGAGTTTCAGCAAGGGTTACTCTTTTAACCAGAAATGCCATAAACAAAACAGAAACAAACCAGGGATTCCTGTGGTCGTAGTAGAGCATCTACCCAAATACGCTCGACTGGCCGGTTTCTATGTAATTCGAAAAAAATTGGAACGTTTATAAACGACATTTTCTAGAAACGATCCGTCCCATAAAAGTTCAAAAACTGATTGAGAGAATTCGAACAAATTTATTTGAAAACCTTCATTGATATGAAATCTTTGACTTCTTATAGCTTCTCTCTGGAATATTCCCTGAAACCTTGTTGATAATTTTGCTATCGTCTTCTGCCTGATGGCTTATACTTCTTAAAATACTACATTCCAAATATAAAAATATTTTAAACCTTTTTCGAAAGCTATTTCGTATCTTCTAAACAGTTTCTTTTCAAACATATAATAAAGATTGAGTTTGGAGTCTTCCTCTAATTCTAGGGAAGTCTAAGGGAATTTTACTATAGATCTTCTGAGAAGCGAGGTGGGTAATTTCATAACTAACCATTTTGTGCAATATTATATATGTTTTTACACTCACAATTAAATTAATAGAGTTGCATATCTTGTTAACTCATTGAAGTAGATTTTAATCTGAGACAAATTAACTGCATTATAACACTTCCGAGAAAATGTAGTATTAAAAAAAAAGTGGTTTCAAGTTGAATGCTAATTTGTTCTTCTTATATGAACTTCGCTATACAGAAAAGTGCTATAGACTTTTTTTTCATGGTTTCATAAAAGTCTAACACTTACAGTTTCTGTATAGCAAAGTATTTCGCAATCCCAAAATGGAGCGGAAGGGGAAACGTTATCTAGAGCTTTTTGGGAAGTGGCTGATGCAACATTATCAAGATTTACTTATAAATGATTAAAAAAAAACACGCACTTTGCGAAGCAGAAATCATTTCTATATTTAAAAAATCTGGTTTTTTGGGCCAAGTAGAAATATTTTAGATAATCCTTTCCTAAAAACACCGATTTGTTAAGAATATGCCCAACTTTAAACGCGTACAACTTTTTTCACTTACACAATTACTTAGTGGTTTGTCAACATACGATGTGTTTAAAAAAAAAACTCGTGTTAAATGAATTACAATAATTAACCTGTCAATCGATTTAATTCTATTTTTAGTGTAGCTAGTCAGAATTATGATCCGACATTTTTCAAATGTGTTAGAATACCTTAGCCTACAACCCCGTATGCACGTTTCCATTATAAGACCAATACTCTACGTCGTTACATGCACTAGATAAGCAAACTGTTTACGGGTAAATAATTTTATTGAGGTGTCACACAATGATAAAGTATTTTAAAGATAAGTGAAACTTGAGATATAATTAACTATAAAATGGAAATGATCAGGACCAATGGCACCGACAGACTTACGAAGGCTACATACTTCTGGGTATGAAATTCCCAATCGCGACCGAAGATTGTCATTGCATCTTAACCGCGACACCCGACTTTTAAATTGCTATTATCAGTATCATGGGTTAGTTTGTTTTTAATAAATGTGACCGTTTTTTTCAAGTGATCTCTATTTGTGATCTTGTTTTAATTGTAGGATTGGATTTTATTGAGGGACCGGGCGAGGATTTTGAGAGAGCTTTGGAATGTGCTGGTAAGTAACACTGATATCTTAATTGATTAATTCGAAAACTCATCTGGCAGGTTTTGGAAAATTTCATTTTGCTCTTCTTACAATATGCGGCCTAATTTATTTAAATACGGCGATGGGAATTACAATAATCTCGTTCGTTTTGCCATCTGCACAGTGCGATTTTCAAATGACGTCAGAAGACAAGGGTTGGCTTACCGCAGCCCCTATGTTGGGTAAGCTGTATTTACGTTCGAAACAACCGCCGAAAATGCAATTTCAGGAATGGTTTTGGGGTCATATTTTTGGGGATGTTTAGCTGATACGAAAGGAAGAAAGTTTGTTCTAATAGGCGCGTTGCTTATGGACGGAATATGTGGAGTTGCATCGAGCATGTCGCAATTTTATTGGATATTTCTGATGTTTCGCTTCTTTAATGGATTTGCGTAAGTCCTCATATGCACAGACAAAATCTCATAGTCTAATTCCAATATGTTAGGATCACAGGTGCGATGGGAATTTGTTTTCCGTATTTGGGAGAATTTCAACCCAGTAAATATCGAGAAACAATTCTTTGTTGGATGGAACTATTTTGGACCGTAGGCGTTATTGTGTTGCCAGGTATAAAAACATCTTAATCGATATTCCTTATTGTCGGTACAAACACTTTTAAGATAATTAGGTAGTCACAATCTCCGTTTATGCTCATGAACAAATATGTAGAACCTACCTCTATTTGAGGTCTGGGTTATTAACGTTACCGTGATCAATAAATTGATAGGCATAGTCTTCAGGGTCACGTAAATGCATTTGTTTTTTATGCTTGTATTCTTCAAATTTAAAAATGTCAATATCACCAATAATTTAGATGCAACGTATTACAATGTCAGGGCCATTAAAGGCGACGAATGAATTAATTACCTATCCGGAGGTTACATGTAGCGAATGAACGACCTTTAATGTAAATTTGTGCAAATATCTACGAGTAAGTACCTATTTGTAATTTCTAGGAATTGCGTGGATTGTAATACCTATGCAGTTCGAATATGTAACGGACAATTTCAAATTTGCAAGTTGGAATTTGTTTGTGGCAGTTTGCGCATTGCCTAGCTTATTAATCGGTTTTTGGCTATGCTTTTTCCCCGAAAGTCCCAAATTTCTCCTAGAATGTGGGGAAGCAGACGAAGCACTTGAGGTACTACGAGAAATGTTTGCGAGCAATACAGGCGAATCCGTCGTCGATTTTCCGGTTAGTTTTTTGGTATAGCTGCAATGAACCCTATTTCAACTATTTTGTTTCCAGATTCGTAGTTTGCGGGAGAAAACTCGGAATATGAGCGTAATATCACAACAATCTACGCGAAGCATACGTAGTTTGAGGATTCGCAAACCAAAAGAGCTTCGGCTGCTTATTTTGGAAATTTGGGAGCAAACGAAGGCACTGTGTAAACCACCCCATTTAAAATATACTGTGATAACATGCCTCATACAGTTTGGTTTAACAACCAGGTAAGCCTTTCTTTGCTTTTACATAACAAGTACATAAAACGATTTCAGCTATTATACGCTTATGATATGGTTTCCTGAATTATTTTACCGTTTTGAAGAATTTGAATCTCTGTACCCTGGTCAAAGTGCAACCGTCTGTGAGGTATCTTCAGCTCTAGCTACCGGTGTTAATAGTACACTGAGTGAAGAATTCTGCAGTAATGAACCCATAGCGGACTCGGTTTTTTTGCACACTCTAACTATAGGTTTGGCATGCATCCCAACTAGTTTTTGGCTACCATTATGCGTGCATCGATTAGGAGTCAAATTTTTTTTAGGTAAACAAATTAAAACTTTTAACCATTTTTACTAATAAGTCGTACAGTTTTCAGTTTACTAGTCGCTGGTGGAGTTACCGGTGGTCTCTACTTCGTTAACTCGACAGTTACAAATTTAGTACTGTCTTGCATATTTGAAGCTTTCACTAGTTTAGGCATTAGTACCGTATACTGCGTGATGGTTGACTTGTTCCCTACAAACTTGAGGTACCTTCCAAATGCCACGATTTTACAGTACCCATCTGATTCTCTGCAATTTTAGAGTAATGGCGGCTGCTTTATCCCTTACCTTTGGAAGGGGAGGAGCTTTAATAGGCAACTTAATATTTGGATTTCTAATAGATCTGAACTGCATCGTACCGATTGCCTTATTCTCAATAATGCTAATAGGTACAAAACGTTTTGTCTATACAAATTTTACATTTGCTGATTTTAGTGAGTGGGCTACTCTGCTTGCTGCTGCCAAACACAGGAAAAGGGGCACTAGATTAAGTACGACGGCGGGAATAAAAGCTCAAGCTCTAGTTGAAATTATTTTTCTATTGAAATAATTTTATTTATTTATTTATTTTCACAATGAAATTTATAGCGAAGTGCATAGCACAACTTAATTGTATTGATTAAATTATTTATTTATTCTTAATTTAATATGTACATATAGGTATTGCACAATAAACTGTGACACGTTATTAAAAAGCACCGTCGGTAATAATGTAAATTGATATTCTCTCAATGATGCACTTATGATCAAAGATAAGTATGTACTACGTTTAATAGTAATAATAATAATGCCGAATAATCAAACCTTTTGCGTTAGGGCTATAATTCGATTAGAAAAGGACAATATACAATGATAGTCAAAAGAGTAAATATTAAATTTACCGTTCGAAAATTTGAATTAAAAAATTTGGGCTTGATCAATGAATTTTTCTGTTGCCTAGTCTAATAGGGAATTAATTACATTGGTGAATAATTTGATAGGTTGCGTAAGGTCAAGTCATTGAGAAATGCAAATCCATTCATTTTTTACGCATTTGGAGCCTTCAAGGGAAAATGAGTTCAATCAAACTGAAGGACTGAGACTATGAAAGGGTTGCATTTTCATACGGCATCAGCTCCGTTTTATGATCAATTGTGGATGCTGCAGTTATTCTATTTTTACTTAACACAATGTGGGATAATATAACATTCCACGAAGTTCCCGTTTGTAGAAAGCTGTCTTGACGATTGATATTTAGGGCTCCTACTTACGCACTATGTTTTTGAAATACTATGATAGGCCCTCACATTCAGGTTTCGTTAATTTTAAGCAAATGGGGCGACTTTGGTAATTGCTAGTCGAAATTTAACAACGATAAGCTTATTTATCCACTAATCGGTATTAGACGACCTTACTGTCGGCGAATTTCTCGCGGAAACCGTTGGTGTAGCGTCATCTAGCAAAGGTACTCCGAAAATGCAACCTACAGGAGAATAATACGGGGGAAAAATTGCAGGATAATGTTGCGAAGTTGGCGCGAAGTAATGGGGTGGAAACAGTCCTTGTCGTTGCGCCATCTTCAGTCGTGTTGTTAACTGTTTTTTCCATTTTGTTCTTCGATTTTGGAACCATGTCTTTATCTGTACTTCAGTCAAGTTTAGTGCCTTTGAGAGTTCCATGCGTTTGCTTACGCTTAAATATTTATCGATCTTGAATTCACTTTCAAGACGTTCGAGTTGTTTCGCGCTATAGGCTTGGCGTGGTTTTCTGTCCAGTCCGGGTTTTCTTGAACGTCGGTTTGTCGTTTTGGGCGCTGGAAACAGAAAAAAGGATGTTTATATTTCGTAGATTAACCATACATTGCTTTATTCTAGATATTCTTTCTTACAAAAATTAAAATAAGTCACTCAAACACACTGCAAGATTTGTTTATGGAACGTTGCCTCTTTAAACTTTTCCTTCTGTGATAAACGGCTGGTTAAGGGTCTCATTATTGATAATTACCTCCTTTCAAAATTTTTATTTAACAAAAAATCGGTGGTTCAGGGAAGGGTATAGGGATTATCTGTAGTAAGAATTATGAATACCATCATCAGTTGGTATCAGTTGTTTGTGCTGTATGGGCCCTCGCTTCGTCGTGTTGGAGACATTGAGGTCATATTTCGTCATTATCGTTGAGTGATCATATTTAATTACTCAATATCATTATGAAGTTCGTTGACCAAGTTTTCTAGTATTTGTTTCTGATACTATTCAACGGTGTTTAATAAAAAAAATGCGATGGCTAGTACAGATACCACCCGTACACCTGCGTATGTGTGATACGTATACAATGATAATAGTCTTTATTATACACCATGGAATAGATGTACCAAATTTGGTTTAAATCGGTTCAGCTCTTTAGCCAGAAATTATAGTAGACAGACAGACATACCGTCACACCGGAAGACCGACAGCCCGATCATCGAGATTCTGTTTGATTCGCATTTCTGCTGCTTCAAAACGTGTATGTCGGTCAAAAATATAGGTATCATTTTTTACCCCAATGCGGGTGGTAAAAAGTAGTTGTTGAAATCAATGTGGATGTTTTCAACGAAATCCGTTCAATAAATTGGATTGAAATCTGTGTTTTCTTAAATTTTCACACACTTTAGGGCTAGAACTAGTAAATAGACCGTTTGTTTAGAAAAATTGTCTCGGCTGTTATAAATCTTGCCATTCACAGGTAGTGCACCAGTAGCAAAGTTAACATTTGAAGGTTCCACCGAGGTAATTGGCAAATAAGTAACAGACAAATCGACGGAGGTGCTCAAGAAACTGAAGTCCATTGTCAGAGCTCAGTTTACGCATAACACCAAAGTGTTAAAGCACAATCTGAACCAGACCTCCAGAAATAAGATTGGCTGCGATGCTCAATGGAGGATGGTCAAAGAATGCGAGACTTACCAACTGCGACTCAGATATTGGAAGGATGCTTTTGGAAAGAAATGCTTCCGAGGAGGAACTGAATCTAGAGTATGAGAGCCAGAAATCCTAAGTCTTAACACACACTAGAGAGACACCTCGTAACTGAAGCTACACCGTCCGAGGGTGGAGATTACCACGAGAAAAAGTGAGTCAATAAATAAAGTACAGCAGAATGTGAATCAGTGAACTCCTTGTATCCTATTGAATACTTTGAAAGTTAATATTGTTCATGAAATCGTGAAAGCAGTCTCCGTTCGGATAGTGGAAAACCGGAAGTAAATACAGTATATAACTACTGGAGCGCGCAACGAGGAAATGCTGTAAAAATCCCACAAATATAGTTTTTGGTGGAAAGCTGTCATCACTAGAAAAGTACGATATGTTCGCATTAGAACTAATATCCTTTACACGGATAACGCAAGCGCTTAAGGTAAGAGCTTTTGGAAATATCAATTGTGTTGCTGAAGGATTTTGTTTGAATGGACGCCAAGAAAAGGGATGTAGGAAAATCCTCATCGGATATCCAGATTTTGCTCGGAAACGATTATTGGGGTAATGTCCTAACTGAGAAGCTGGTCTAACTGGACTGTGGACTGATGGTGACAGACCCTATCTTTGGATGGACCCTGGGAGACCGATTGCCGAAATTAACCATATCTACGGATAATACAATCGTTTCACTGCTCTCGACCCTGTCTGACATTCTGGCTTATGGAATCTGGAAACTATCAGCATAAAAGACTCAATAGGCAAGAAATCAGAGGCGAAGAACGACATGGATGCTAGAAATTTTTTTAAAGACAGTTCAGAGGGAAGGTATTGGAAGGTAGCACTCATGATTTGGCTAATTGGATTTATTGCCACATGTTGGATAAAATAAGGAGAAATACAACTGAAAATTAACTAATCGTATATCATTAGATGAGAAAAAAATCTCCTTTCGATTGGTGCCATTATAAACCCTCTGAGTTAACATGGGGAGCACCAATCTGTAAAAAACGTTTTTCCCATGGAAATTCCCTATGTTCGGTTTTAGAATATTCACCCGGTATGTAGCTATTTGCATAAGAGTCGGGAGAAATGGGGATGAAATATTAAAGTACTTTAATTTCCGAGTCAAGGGTTGTCATTTTATTGACGAATTTTGTATGAAATTTTTCATTCAATTTTCATATAGAACTTTAGATTAATACCAATTACCAATGTGCCAGTGATGACCTAAGCGATTAGACATTAACAATGTGAAAAGCGAGGCTGCATGAAAATGGAGTCTGGTAAAGTGCTAGGTGACAGGAAAAGTAGTCAGGAAAAGTGTTACTTACTGCCGCTGTCATGGAAACTAAAATTTTCTGACGGAAATGAGGGATGAGGGGTTTCATGGTCATTTCGGGAAAAGAGCACTTTTTACGAATCTAACGGTATGCTACTTGATACAATTATTTATTTCAGTATATGTACGCACATTTCCTAACATATTTTTTTCCAGTTTTTGAGTTATTTAAGCAGTAATAATACAAAAAAGTGGTAAAGATTGTAATCAAGTGAAAAGATCGCTAAACTTTAGTTTTAAAGGGTGCATGGTTCACTTTACATACTATCGTTGGGATAAATCTATCGTTTCTGCACATAATATGCTTAAAAGCAACTATAAGTGGATAACATTTCTTCAAGTTAAATAAGTGGACAGTGAAAGCGAATTAGATTGTTATGAAAGTTTACATATTCGCAAATACAAAGACTTGGTAATGAATAATGATGAGGGAGGCGAAATAGGGCTGAAATGAAAACACGTAAAATGATTTTTGCCCTAAGGCGAGTAACTTCAGCGCATTTCCCATGCAATAATTAGTACTTCCCAAAAGACCATAGCTACGTTCGCTGTTTTTCTTTACTAGAGGCATCTATGGTTAATATTTCAAAGAAATATCTTCATAAATAAGGAAGTTGGCACTGCGCAGAATGCGTAAAGACTGCGCATGCGCAATATTTCGATAAATAAGACAATTGATATTTCGCATCGGATGCGCATATTAATCTGATGTTTACAATATGCGATACGTTTGCTTTTACTAAAAGCTTCTTTGGTTAATACTTCAAAGAAATATTTCCATAAATAAGAGAGTTGCTATAGCGTAGTCTGCGCATGCGCAAATTAATCGTCAAGAGTTTTCTTGGTTGAGGTGCCAGAGCTATAAGCTACCGAATGCAAAAAGAACGAACTAAATATCTTGAAAACTGTTGGAGTGTTTAAAGCCTCGGACGGATGGACGGGCAGACGGACGGACGGACAGAGAAAGTGGCCGCATAGCGCACCCAACTTAGTTGGAAAATGCGCTAAAAATATAGACCCGTCCCACGGTTACCCTGCATTAGTAGTTGTCGAAACACAGTACCCAGCTAAAGAATAATTTCTATGCAGAGTTTAAAAGCTCAATTACGCGGCCTATACAGGTACCGCGCCTTGTAAAAGCATCTAAATCTGTAGATGCAAGCGATTATAACCCCAAAATGCAATGCGACTGTCATAAAAAATTCTAAGCAGTAGGTATAAGCTCCCTGCTCCAAAGATGTTTGTACTGCAGTTAACACTGCAGTGTTACATGCCATAAGTGTTTACAATGAAACCATGTATTTTACTATTTCTTCATAAACAAATTACATTGTGTTAATTGACATTGTTAATTTAATATAACTATAAAAAGTGTATTTTGTTATTCAATATTTCATAAGTATTTGTAGTTTAAAGTAAAGCCAATTATGAGTTGTCAATCACATGTTAAGAATATTAATACGGTTAGTATTAGCTTATTAGCAGCATACCTCTAATGAAAATGGTCGTTATGTATTTGTTGATTTTCATATTAGATACTCGAAGTAATGTTTGAAGTGCTTTATAGCACAGCCAATAAGATCATTGTAATTCTCACAGATTGACGTACTGAGCGTAGTGTAATGAATGAAATTAACAACATAAAAAGAACACATACTTGTATTTTTAAACGTTTTCTGGTTCTTTTTATCTCTGTGTTTACAGGCACCGTATATGTCTTCCTATTAGCCCACTAGTTAAACATCAAACTACAATATTCAAATGATGTTTGTAAAAGCAGTTTAATGTCTTGTCTAAAAAGCGGTTAACATATTTTCAATTTTCACACCTGTACTATTTCGAAGAAGTTAATTATGAAGAGTACACCATCGTAGATTTATGAGTTTACATACAAATTAATACGCACGTTCAACTTCGTTTTTGAAACCTTTTGTCCTCGTACCTGATATTTACTTCTTTCAAGATGCGTGAGATTTTTTACACTAATTGGTATCCCCACAACATTTTGATTCAGTCGGATATTACTTTGTGTGTATGCAATTTGCGTTTTTAAGATTTTTAATGGTTCAAATTTAGTCATAGCAAAATTGCTATTTGCTCATAAAATAACATATTTAAAAGAAAAGTACTGAATGCTTTTATTTCGAACTAAGACAGATGGAAACACTCGACTCCCGTGACCGCTGAAGTCAAAAATTGAATCAAAATTACCAAAAAACTTTCTCAATACGTTTGTTTTTTGAAATCTAAATGTTTTTTTTTTATAATTATCTAATTCATTGTTATTATTTACTTGCGTAAACATGGATATTCAACTTCTATGCATAATTTCGATTGAAAATCGTAATTTTTTAAAAGAAAAAAATCACAAAATGAAAATATATTTATTACTATATTATAGGGATCTACAAACTCAAGAGAAACAGTTGTAATGAAACGAGATCTAATATTAAGTTTAATTCTTGTAAAAAATGACTTAGGTACCTACCCTTCAATACGCGTGGAATATAAACTTGGATCCATTTTGGGGATTAACTAAACACCCCACCGGTTGAAATATGTTTAAAATTAACGTTTGGGGGTGTACTTATGTGATAAAATTACTGGTCATCTATTTTTTTGAAGAAAATTTAACTGAAGATATCTACTTAAACATGCTACAAAATACCATCGAGTCTGTGATAAAAAAACAAATCAAATTAACGGAAACATGAAAATTCTCCTCATTAGTAGCTTTATCGCTTTTCGTGAATTTTTGATGAGCCATGTCCGGTACCTACTGTGGATCGGACGAAGAATACAGATGAATACAGATTGACAGTTATTTTTTTGGGGTCAGGGGGTGCTGTTCACATTTCAGGGAGCGTTTCCAAATATTAAAGAAGAATTCGAAAACCGTTTGTGGGATTGTTTAGCGCAATATTGTAGGCATGATATTAAATTAATGTTAGTTACTTATGGTCTTACTACGCGTATGGGATCATTGAATTTAGTTTTTTTTTGAAAATAAGTTATAAAGAACATTTTTCAAGAGCTTTCCAATGACGTACGTATCACAATTCAAAATTTCAAAACTGCTGTAGGTATATGTTTCAAATTAAATTCATATTTTCCGGAGAAACCATATTAAATTACTGGAAAAAAGTGAGATTAAAAGCTACCTTTTTACCTCGCTTTTTACACATAAGTGTGCAAAAATGCGCTAAAAAACTGACGCTTGCCCTTGATTATTTAAATGGGCCGATTAATATACAACCACCTAAATCGTGTAAGAAGTCAACTTTTGTTATTAAGCGAACGTAAAAATCTTTCCTATGTCAACGACCCCCCCCTTTGCGCACTCTAATAAAAAATTTCAAATGGAAGTGATAGTCGAGTGAGTATTTTATTAAAAAGATTTTATTTGCTACTCAGTTGTAAACAGAGTTGTAAACGTTGATTAACAAGACAAAACGCAAACGGGTAAACGTCATCTTTAAACGCTACTGACTTGTAAAACTGACAGCTGACCTGTACAAATTTTACAAGTTAGTAATCTAGTAATTTCATTGGCCAGAATGAATGCGAAGTCTCTGTTACATGGATAACATGATATTTTACACATTTCTTCAAGATCAATTTAAGAACTAATTATTTACGTTTACTATTGTTTACAAATGAGTAACAAATACAATATTGTACATTATACGCCAGGTAATAGTTTTTACTGGCTCTAGGAGATGACAGGCTCGCCTGATGCCTCGCCAGTCAACTTCTCCTATCGCCAGTAAAAACTCACTTACCTGGCTAATAATGTAAAATACTATTGTGTGGAAACCCCTCATGTGTTTCCTAAGATGCTGTTTTGGAAAAGTAAAACTGGCAATTTTTACACGCTACGAGCAGTTTGTGTTAAATTTGGCATATTTATGTCTCCAGGTGTGCCAAGTAGTTTACTTCTCTATTCTGGATTGCTATCCTGCCCGTAATTATTTTTTTGTTTATGACACCATTTCTATGGAAACAAAGTTAAATGGATAGTTTTGGTAACCTAAAACTAAAAATTTGCGCGTCTTCATTCTGGAGATGGAGTTATTTTTATTATGAGGGTCTGGTGAGCGGTTAGCACTGGTTGCATCTTTCATAGTATTCTAATGAAAGGTTTAACAAAAGAAATTATTTTCTACCCTGTGACTCTGGAAGAGCACAGAGAACAAAGGGAAAACGAAACGTCTGGATGAGACATGTCTGTTGCTTGGTTCAAAATTTTCGACTATTTCGGCAACGAAGTGTTGGAGCAGGGTACTCAGAAGAGACGGTTAGAATATCTGGACGAGGCATGTCCATGTGACTGTCTGGCACAAGGGACTCTACTATATCTAATATTTTGGGCTCGATAACTTCGAAGTTGGGCCCTGTAATGAAAAGGCAACATTTGCTCGGATAAATCAGAAAAATCGCGGAACCTTTGAAACGTGTTTTTTTATCACCAAAAACAATAGGGTTCCAGACTAGCCATAAAATTTCAACTTGATAGCGTCAAAATTGTGAACTGTATTGTGATGGCAAGAAAGCCTTTTTTACCTTTTTTAAAAACATCATGTGAAACTCCTATGGTGAAAAACAGTTTTTTTATTTTTTTGTTCAATAAAGGGAGCTTAAACAAGTAATCCACGGAATAGAGTGCGGGAGAAGGGGGGGGAGGGTTACTTTACAAGGGGCTAGGTAGTTCTAAATTTTTGATCTGTTGTCGGGGATGGTTACTAAATGTTTAAAATTCAAATTGCACAATTACTCCCCTTTGCGCCCACAGCAATACAGAAAAAACCGAAAAAAATCGGCACTTTCGCGTATATTTTGGTTTCAGTTTATTTTTGGCACAAGAGTTCTACTCACTGTTGTAGAGAATTAAATTTCCTATAATTTTGTGTGTAGGACTGATAAGTAGACTTTTGAAAAAAAATTTCAAAATTGCATTTTCCGGAAATTTGTCATAACGGTTAATAGTTTTGGCTATTGTGCACATTTTGTTTAAAAAACTCACTAATTTCAGGTAAATGATCAGTACCTGACCGAAACACTGTAATAGTGTTTGTGGACTTTAATAATGACATCACAAGCAGAAATGTTAGATTATAATATATGCTTCAACTGCAATAAGGATCTGGAAGGAGCACCGACACGAACAGTGAATCGTAAAGAAACTCAGACTTAACCTGGATGATAATCTATCCTGGCATCCGCACGTAGAACACATACGCGCAAAATTGAACCAGGCATACTACCTAATAAGAAGAATAAAACATCAATTCGACTTAAACCACATAATTGAGGTGTATTACGCTGTAGTGTACTCGCACTTAAGCTTTCATATAATGTGTTGGGGTGCTAGCACGGGATTCAATAAACTCTTTGTGTTACAAAAGCGTATAATAAGACTGATGTTTAACTTAAATTACGCACAAACTTGTACATACACTTTTAAAAAATTTAATATATTGACTCTACCATGTATATATATACTAAAATTGGTGTACTACATGCACACACATGTACATAGCTTTAATAGGATAGGAAGCAGACACTCATATAACACAGGAACAAGAGACAAATCTATAATCCAAAAACACATTCATTCTACAAAAAATTTCCCTTTTACAACGCGACAAAACTCTACAATATTCTACCCGAATCTATCACCTAAAGTCACTAGATATAGAAAGTACCGCAATCATCCGCCATTTTTGGGCAAATTTGTTGCCAACTTAAAAAAATTGACAAATAAAATCTGAATAGCTGTAATTTTTTCTAACCTAACGTCATAGTACCGTCATGTTCTATAAAAATATATACAGATATCTCCAAACATGTGGAACAATCCCTAACATTAAAGTTACTAGAATCCGGTAACTTCCGCCATTTTTGGGCAAAAATCATGCGTTCTCTCTCTAATACACGAGCCCAAATGGATTGCGGTATTTTCTATATTTAGTGACTTTACTATCACCAACTGCGATATAAAAGAACTCAAGGTAAAAATTAAGGATATACTGCTCCAACATGCGTTTTACTCTGTACAGAGGAAAGAGGAAATAACAGTTCATAGCACATGCCTTATAGTATATTATGTACTGAGGGACTAAAGTGTGTGTTTTAATCCCGAGGGTGCAGATTGTTGCCCGAAACGTAGATGAGGGCAACAAGCACCCGAGGGATTAGGACGCTATTACGCTATTTTTTGTACTCCGGTAATCAGCTACGGCAATTTCAATGTTAAAGTGCAAATTTGAAAGAAAAAATTTGATTGATTGTAGGATCAATATACCTGGTAATGTCAAATTGTGACCGTATAACGATACATGTCAGTTTGATCTAAAGATTCTAGTTTAAAACTAAGGCGTACAAATGAGCGTTTAAAACTCGGAAGAACAAGCTATAAGGAAACCTACTGCCTTCCAAATTCAAAAAGATATCTGGAAAACGGTATAATAAGTGTAAAATATGGTGCAAGAATAAATATGTACAATACAGGTAACCATTAATCATTAAATTGTGTTTGACAATTCAGTGTGTACTGTCACTTTTAGTCCCGCGTCGCGTTTTTCTTCCTTCGGGAGAAAAAATTGCACTTTAGTCCCTTAAATGAATGACAAAACACGTTGATTTAGTCCACGGAGTACAAAATAGTACATTATACATTAAGGGAGAGAAATGGTTGATTTTTCCCGCGGTGTTATTGTTGCCCGAGGGCGAAGCCCGAGGGCCACAAGGCACCAAGGGAAAAACGCCATTTCTCTCCAGCGGTGTATATACTATTTTTTTCACTCGCGAGGATGTTTACTTATACTTTAAATATAGTCAAAGATTTTTCATTAGAACCCCTTTAATCGTGTTAGTGGAGTATTGAAACTGTATCATGGCAACAAGCAGGTATTAGGGCACAATAATAATCACGTTAGCAACCTCCATGCCTTTGTCTAGACTTCCATGCCAACCAATAAACAAATATCGTGTTTTTGTGAAAACGTGCGTGGGTCTAAATTATGGAATCTGCTAGTTTTTCCGAAGAACCTTTTGAGATTACTGAAGCTGCTAACGCTACTGTTACCAATTTACTGCCCGCGAGGTCCAAAAAATTGTATGAAGCAGCATACCACAGTTTTAAAGATTGGTGCCTACAAAAAAGTGTGAAGACTTTTTCCGAAAATGTCATGTTGGTTTATTTTAGCGAAAAGGCTAAAAATTATAAGTGTTCCACGGTGTGGGCGCAATATTCTATGATGAGGTCTTGCATGCTCATATATGACAACATCGATATCAGTAAATTCCGCAAACTGGTATCATTTCTAAAAAGAAATTCAGATGGGTATGCTCCCAAAAAATCAAAGATATTAAACAGAGAAGAGGTGAAAACATTTTTGTCTGAAGCTGACGATGATGCCCATCTAATGCGAAAGGTAAAATAGATTAGGCTTTAAAAAACATACTCGTACTAACAATGTTGCATTAGGTTGTGTTAATCTTCGGAATAAGTGTTGCATGTCGCACTGACGAATTAGTTAATCTAACCACGCATAACGTTAACGATATGGGATCTTCCTTCATAATTACGTTACCATTTACCAAAAACAAGACATCTAGAACCTTCGTAATAACAGGAAACATAGATGGTACAGATTTTCTTCATTTAATTCGCAAGTACGCAGCACTAAGACCTGAAACAATACAACATCAACGATTTTTCATTTTTTACAAGAATGGAAAATGTACGACTCAGCCTGTTGGCAAGAATACGCTTGGCAAAGTACCATCAACGATTGCAAGTTTCTTAAAGTTACCAAACCCCCAACTATATACGGGACACTGTCTGCGCCGATCGTCCACTACCCTATTAGCGGACGCGGGTGCTGATATTACCACTATAAAGCGGCACGGTGGGTGGAAATTACAACTGTTGCGGAAAGTTATATTGAAAACTCTATCGCCAATAAAATTAATATTGCTAATCGGATTAATCAAGGGGATAGTTGTAGTTCTAATATCTGCAATGTCATACCAGAAACCAGTTCTTCTGATTCAAATATGTTGATCAATACCACCAATTAATTTCTCAAAATGCGAGAATATCACGTTTAATTTAAATATAAACAATGTACCTTTTTGAGTTGTGTTAATAAATGATTATATAAGCATCAGGGAGTTTTCATTATTATTATTTCCCTAGGGAATAATTTGCCATTTCAGTCCCTATTTTGTGGTCATAGAAACGGGCTTTCACTCTCGCGAGTGAAAAAAATATATTACAGTGAGGCTATAATAGCGGCTCATGTCCGCCGTGGAAGTAGTGGGATATATGATTCGGTTCGCCAGCCATCAACGAGTTCTAGAAGGCATGTGCTCAGGTCCGTTGTGAAAAAATCTTTTCGCTTCAAGGGCCATTGTTGTCTTTGGGGGGGGGGGGGGAAGAAGGCTCCTCTCGCAACGAAGCCTATTGTCCGTATGGTCCAGATGCACTCGGTAAGGGATACGTTTTTGAATGATGCCCAGAAACGTGGAGATGAACATTTTGGAACGTCGGTCCTGACTTTGACCTCGTTGCAGCAATACCATCATTTTTATTAGTTCTCTAAGTTGCCAGAGTATAAGAAAGGCTATTCGCTGTATTCCACAGTGGAGACGGCGAAGATACCTTTTATTCCTTCAGAATACTGAAGAATGTCGAATCTCAATTTATGAATTGAAAAGTCGCAGCAAGGGTCAATATCAGATTGATTCAAGAACAATTAAATGCCGCCTACTGGTGAAGTTCGGGGAAGATATCCTTATTGTCAACATTTCCAAAGAAATGACGATTTGTTTCAAAAATACAGGATACAAAATAGTCACTGACAACTGGTAGGTATAGTATAATGACATCCCCTGATCGCGAAAGAGTAGTGAAAGCACCTGCAGACATAATTTTAGAAGACCTTTGATCTGAGGTATACAATGTCACTCTCACTGGATACCCGCCCACTGACAAATTTTTCAATGATCTATGTTCAAGCTTTATTCTCTCTTAACTCTTAATAACCGTTACAATGAAGAACATTTTCGGAAAATACGATTTTTTAAAAATTTGGTTAAGAAGTGCATACCCATAATTAGTCATTTTTAAGGGTGGATCATACGAGAACATTATGATTTCAAATTATATATGATGATCTACACATTCAGGAAAAAATGTTTATAATGTAGCTTGAAGGGCTTGATGATGCAAGTGATCTCAAGCAATCACTCAAATGTTGGAATGCAGTATTATGGTGGAGAAGTAATTTCAATTCCGGTTCATTTGTGCAAAATAAATTTGTACGTACATGTGTTTGAAGTCGCCGTTATTTATTAGATGCATACAGTGCAGTTATTACGAAGGCGTCTAAGGGACACAGTATTTTTTTTTGTTTCCTATACATTCCAACGCAAAATTTTGTGTTATAACACAAAATTTTGCTTTATAACACGAAATTTTGCGTTATATCGCAAAATGTTGTATTATAATGCAAGATTTTGCATTAAAGTACAAAATCTTGCGTTATAACACAAAAATTTGCTCTATAACACAAAATTTTGCGTTATAACACAAAATGTTGTACTATAATGCAAACATATGCGAATAACGGCATTCCAGGGACAGACTGCAGGGAACGGTCACCCGTTTTGTTTGGGATATAAAATTATAAATGAAAAAAATTGTGTTGTAATGGAATGACGTTATTCGCAAATGTTTGCATTATAGTACAACATTTTGTGTTATAACGCAAAATTTTGTGTTATATGGCAAAATTTTGTGTTATAACGCAAAATTTTGTACTTTAATGCAAAATTTTGCATTATAATACAACATTTTGCGATGTAACGCAAAATTTTGTGTTATAAAGCAAAATTTTGTGTTATAGAGCAAAATTTTGTGTTATAACACAAAATCTTGCGTTGGAATGTATAGGAAACAAAAAAAAAATACTGTGTCCCTTAGACGCCTTCGTAAGTTATAACTAATTGTTTTATTTTTGTAAGTTAACGATTTTACATTCAAGGAAACCTTTGGGGTAATATCTAAAAATAAGCTGAACATGAACTGGTTACCGCCTCGCTCACGATAGGAGTCAAAACAAAAATTAGAAATATTCTGGAATGAAAGCGATGAAAAACGGTAGTTCGGTCAGCAGCAACACGGCGTTCCAACGAAAATGAGTCCCATCTAACAATTCATAGAAATTCAAAAATCAATCGAATGATGGTGGTGAATTTTTGTGTAAAAATAATTCTTGCAACTTTAACCATGTTCTGGGGGTTGCAACCACCTTCAGATTTTTAATTAGGCGACGGCTCAAATGACACAGTTTGAATTAAATTAGTTTGGTGGTGAATGGCCAGAATTGTAACTTTAACAGTGCGAGTTTGTTCTGTTTTAACACTGTGTTGAGCTTTAATATGTCTATAAAGATAGTGAAGATTTTATCCGCTACCGAGTGCCTTTGATTTATTAAAGTGGTTGCGTTGCTGCAGATATCTCAGCTTATGTATTCTGCTTAGATTTGATTTGAAATTCTTCTTCAGAAATAAGTCAGATGACGTTTATATTTTGTAACAAGACAAATACAAAAACGCCCATTACCTGTATTCTCTGTCTATTTGGAACAGTTTTGAAGGCATCTTTTATAAAACTTAAAAAATGTCAGTTAAACCACTCATATTTCAGTATATAGTTAGTAGGTGCTCCGTTTTGTGAAGTAAATATTTCTGAAATTCTAAAACTCATTGGATGCTTTTGGGGTTGAAGTAACATAATATCCAGACATGCACGGTCCGTATAATCTTCCATAATTAAATTAGTAAGACTTTTTGAATATCATTAAACTAATTATTAAATTAGGTACCTTGCAAGCCAAAAATTTGTGTAACAGCCTTTTGTTCCGGACTACCCCCAATCCATCCACCGTACAGCAAAGCTGATGGATTACTTCCAAAGTGCGGATGAAATGACAACGGATATGTCGGAAGATCAGAAGCGCTTTCAATTCCGGGTGACAGTTTAGATCCCGCAAAGGAATCTGTTATTCTTGTCTCCAGCGATAGGTGATCGGGACGAGGCAATTGTGGTAGTTCTAAGATGGGCCGATAACACGGATCTGAAAGTTTTATAATTCCAAAATTTATAGATGTTGTTGCATGATGACAAACATTTTAAATACCTTGCAGCGTAGCCGTAAATGAAGGTTTAATTTCTTCAGAACTATGTTTGCTATTAATCAGTCCAAGATCACAGGCATTATCACATTCGCCACCGCTTAACTTATGAGTCTCTCCGCTTGTGTTTAACCCTAATATACTATCAATAGAAAATTTGTTATGGTTCACCCTGTTGTTTCCACTGAATTCTCTTTGCTCCAATAAATCGGGGGTGTCACTTAAAATGTCTACGCTTTCATTATCATCTAATTCGCGATCAGAGTCTTGATCTGTTTCGGATTCGGTTTGAACGAATTCATGTAAATCGCGCTTCACTAAAAGCTCCATAATGGTTACGACACACTAATCACCTACGCAAATCTGTGTTGTTGAATATTAGGAGTACTAAGTCAAACTGATCGTCTTTTAGCTACTGACGCGTGTTGTTTTGGTCCATTAGATCCTTTGCTGAATCAACTAACACCTCGTACCTGTTCCTCCCTGCGAGGAACTCCCACCCTAGGGCTGCTCATCTCGACAGCCACCGCTACAGATTGGTGTTTCGCGTGTTTTCAACTTCCCTAAAATCTATCTTCACACCTTTATGCTTGATTTTACACGCGGTTCTAAACCTTTTAACCAGTAATGTTAAATACAATTGAATTTTTCGTTAAAGTTCTTACGTACTCGACATTCACATCTACTATCTTAAATCGGTAGGGTACGTTGATAACGGACCCCTAAAGTGTGTTGCAAAAGCGCCTAAGATGTTATATACGCAATATGTCATTAATCCATTCATATTTGTAATTTGCAACCCGCAATTTCCTTGTTGGTAATCACTGGAATCATCCATACGTACCTGTTATAATTCTCCCACACTACTCAGAACGCAAGAGTTTTTCATAACGCCGAGATATAGCCGCATTAACACCCTTTGTGTGAGTTATTTAATGTTCTTTGGTTAACAGGGTTTGGCAAATGGGGAAGATAAATGTTGTTAAGTGGTTTATATCATTTTACATCATGAATCTGTACCCGGTGTAATACGTACTTTATTGTTTGTTGCCAGTTATTCAAGAGCACTTCCTACGCCTCCATTTATTAACGAATAATGGATTTAGGGTGAAAATTTATCACGGCTATTAAATGGATTCTGTTATTAATAATTAGGTCGATCAATTTTATACACACGTCCAAAATTAATGACTGTGTAATTATGGTTTTAAACTTCAATTTTGTTTTAGTGGAATGAAAGATGCAACGATATTATTTTATAAAAGCGAATTAAATGAATCACTACCAATTTTCATCCCCATTACGGTGTTCTAACAGCAATGTGAAAGTAGACGTCTGAAACATCTGTTTAAAACTGGTATATAGTCTAGTGTTTTGTGCTGCCGACCACAACACTATACCTAATCGCAAACAAATAAATCATCTCTGAAAGCTTTCATGAACGTATAACACTCTCAGCATTTTCACCTTTGCTATACAAGGAGTTAAATTTATACTGTCAGTTTACAATATAAAAATATACCAGCTTTCGATATGTACCTATGTGGGATTTGTACACTCTCGCCTAAAAATCAACTTCAATACTAAAAGAGGCCTACTGAACGTGTTGTGTGATAAGAAGAAACATAAGATGTCTCAACTTGCACTTTCTCATATACCAATTTCTGGAATATTGGAAGTCAATTTTTTTTCGGAAACAGAGCATCGAGTTTTTTGGGGTAATATGGAATCCCACAAATTTGAATAACTCGAAAACCATACCTACTCCGCAAAGACCCAAAACTGGATACTGGTTACTTTGCGGACCTGATCTATTTAATCTATTAATCCATAGAACCATAACAAACCATTTTATTACGTTCTCCAACGTAAAATCTCGTACTCGCTCCGTACCGCTGGCTGTCACTACCAGCGATTTTAACAGCTAACGAGTCGTTGATCTTCAGTGTAATCCTGAGGTTGGACCAAAGAAAAAATCTTTCTAGGTCACATGAAATCGATCCATCAGATGCCACGCCTTCAAAATAAAAAAACTTGACTTATTTTATAACTAAAAGTTCAGATAAACAAGTCCGCAAATGCTTCGTTACAGGGTTTTGAAAATTTCACGATTATTGAGTTTTTTTTTATCTCCTGCAGTTGTGAAATATTTTGCTCAAATTTGAAATATAAGTTACGATGAAGGGCTTACATCATTGGCCCAATGGTAGTGAGAATCCACAGTGCGTCCTTTCAGAAACCATGTTCCATTTTCTACCCCTGAACTTTTTTTCGGTGCGCCACTGGTAGATTGTAAAATAAAAATTAGATTTTCTGGTTTGTTTGAAACCTTTTTGGTCTTTTTTCGTATCTTATAATAAATATATCTCCGTAGTTAAATGAAAGTAAAATTTTAATTTTTGAAAATGGTCCACTGGGCTTTATTTAGATAATCTCCTATTAGTTTTGATCCTACGTATTTGAAATTCTACCTTGTAATCAGTAATCAGTTTGAATCAGTCTAAATTATAAAGAGTACGGTGAAACTATAACACCCTGTCGATCGGTAACAAAGCGTTTGCGGACAAATGTTTATCTGAACTTTTAGTCTTAAAGTAATCCAAAGAATTAGCCCCTTCCGTATTTACTGCTTTTTTTTGAAAATATACAAACTTGAAGTTTTGATGCTGCAGTTGGATCGTCGAAGTTTTAAAATAAAGTTTTGGTGAAAATGAGGAAACAAATCGAGAAAACGGCTATTGGAAGAGGATATTAAAAAATGCCAACAGAAGAGCTTCCTAGTTCAATCCAAAAATAGTGCATTTGGAAGAGTGTCTTCAAAAAATCATAAGTGTAGGCAAAAACCTTTCCACGAAAGTTTATTATTTTCCGATGTAGAATAAGAATATTCAATACAAAGTATAGGTAGGTTTCTATTTGAATAAATTAGTTTTGCTCATGGTTGTCCATTGATTTTAGATTTTTTTTTAATGCCACAAGACAACATATAATTAATAATCATGATTCCTAATTAGAATTAATTTAAAAACTCATTCATTGTTAAATGTAGGGAAATTTATCGTTTATTTCGTTATCAGTTTTGCTTTGTTAAATCAGTTTTGTTTAAAGTTATGGGCACCTTTATTAAAAGGATGATTTAATTTATTGTCGATAAGGATGCGTTAATTTAACGGGCAAAAACTGAGGGTTTTCGTAGAACAATGATATCGGAGATATAGAGAATTTGGCGCGAGTTAAGGAGGAACAAGAAAGGGGTGTATGATTGGCTGTTGCTACGCGTTCGGTAATTGAAGGAAAATTTGCATATTTTTGAAAGTAGGAAAGCGACTTTAAATATTGAAGTTGGTGTTAGAAGGGGGGGGCTAATTGCAAATTTTGAGGCCGGGATGCTGTTCGTTGAAAGTTTAGAAGGTGCGCGTGCGCTAAATTTTGTGGCAAGGTTGCCTTTTTAGCGTACACAAAGTTGTTCTTAGTATATTTGATAAAGTTAGTTGTTCGTCAAGTAGAGTTTTTAACATTTCTTAAGAAATCAGCCGAGTTTAGAATGAAAATTTGAGAAGAAGCGTAATTTGGGTGAAGGAATTTCATTGAAGTTTGTGTGTATTGTTCGAGCAGCCATCGTTTTTTTTTTGTGTCCCGAACAAGAGAGTAGTTAAAGAAAGAATGTAGTGCATTTGCTGCTTATGCGGGGTGTGTAAAACGGGCTTTGTCCACTTTGATTGGTATAATTTTGTTATTAATTTGATTTGTGGGTTGGAATAAAAATCATGATTAATTTTGTTGATCCGTACCCACAGATTATTTCAGTTGTTTTAAAAAGTGGTTGTTTAACTAATTCTTTTTGGAAGTTAATGAATTTGATCGTTATTTGTCATAAAATTTGGAATTTTTGAATTCCACACTAGCGAATGCCCTCCCTCATGTAAAAAATAGGGTTCGATTATACGGATTTTCGACAAAACCCATTGCATTGTAACTTTTTTGCTATGAAGCAGTTGTCAGTTTGTCAATATCGGCAACTTGTTTACGATTCAAGCTAAAACGTGCTTCTTCCCATGTGATGATTAATGATTACTAGACAAGATTGTTATTTTGCTTATAATAATAGTATCTCTACCAAAGGCTTTTTGGGACGTGGTCACAATTCCAGAAATTTATGGATATTTCGGTTTAGTCACCTGTTTAACAATATGTTCCAATTTGTCAATTTTTGTAACTCAATCAAGACCGTATACAGGGTAAATATGATGTAAATACGAAAGGGGGTTATTTGATTACTAAAAGTTTATATAAACATGGGTCCGCAAACGCTTCGTTATTGATCTAAGGGTGTTATAGTTCTACCGTACACTTTACAGTTTAAAGCATTAATTTATAAACATATGCAAACACAAGATACAATTTTCAATGGCAACTATAAAAACTAATAACAACAAGATATTACCCAAATAAAGCCACTGCCTACTGGGCAATTTTAAAAAATATAAACCGAAAATTGATTTTTATTTCCTTCCCCGATAACGATCACAGCTACGAAAAAGTTTATACGAGATCAAAAAGTTTCTATATAAACCACAAAATGAAATTCTGGTTTCATAATCTACCAATGCTGCTGCGAAAAAATTTAGGGGTTGAAAATGAACATGGCACTGCAGATTCTCATTGTCATTGACATTGACAATGATGTAAGCTGTTCCGGAGATATAAAGAAAAAAAATGATTGAAACTTTAACACCCTGTAGATCGGCAACGAAGCGTTTGCGGACCTATGTAGTTTATATATGAACTTTTATTCATAAAATAAGCCAAAGAATTAGCTCTTTCGTATTTACAAACTCACAACGGGCTAAATCTAAATAGATCAATGATGAATAGATGTATTATTTACATATAATTGATTTCCCTGAAAACTCATATTTACCCCGAAATGAATAAATGCAACTATAATTAATCTGGTGTCTACGTAGACCATTGCCCCTCTTCAAGCTCGGAAAACATAATTGCTTGATGTAAATGTTTCTAATGAGCTAGTAAATAACGGTGCCGTATCCAAAGAGGAAGGAGGGAGTGGAGGCTCCCAACGATGATTTTCCCTCAAAGGGTGGAGAAAAGTTGAGCAGTTTGTAGGTAGAAGCTCCTAATTAGCTCATCACAAAAGTAAGAGATTGAATAGGGCTTCGTACTCTGGAATTTGGTACACTCTTCATCTTGAGAAAGATACGTTTTAGATTGCTGAGTTGCTATGTTAAAAACATGAAAATAACGTAAATATTTCGTTAAATGAATCGGTGCCCAACGCTTCTTAAATAGAAAATTGGTAAATTTTCTGAAAGTTTGAAACCACTATACAAATTAAACAAACAAATTAAATCTGGAAGGCGTCAACTCAACGCGTGAGGGGGAGGGGGGGGGCTTTTATAAATCACATAAGCTGTTGGAACAACTGAACCCACCTCACACTCGAAATTTATCCGTATAACTTTTTATTTATATCTTTTAATTTTCAATATCCCTTCAATCCAAGCAAAATGTTATGTTGGGGGCATCCAAAGCTCTGAAATATAACTAGTAATTTTGATACTATTCTTGAATTGGTCACATTTTCCATTTTCGTTTCTTCCTTAGTGCTCCATATACGCTCCACGGGACAGCCTAAATTTGAAAACTTGGAATTATTGCGAGTTGCAGTTTCAGTACTCGTTTCTAATAGTTATATCGGGTCGGTGATTCATCTTACCATTATATTTGTCCGGCGGTTAGTTTCCATGGCCACATTTATTCCCATTGTTGTTCTGTTTAATGACATTAATTGTAAAATTAATTTAAAACAGATCAATGGCTTACTGACTTATTTCTGGACCTGGACTTCGATGACCTCCCATTGGAGAAAAAGTGGGTAGAACATTGGCAACTTATGTTTGACATACTGCTCTTGTGCCTTTAATAACATGCACTAAAATGAGTAATTTCTAATTGAGAGGGTTAATTGAGAGATTCCACGCCATGTATTGAATCCTTAATATTAGTATCCGTTATAAGCGACATCAGGGACTGATGTGACATTATGTTCCACTTGCATTGCAATATGTATAGCTGAATTTCTTTGTGCAAAACCGATTGATAGCCTACCTTTCCAGATATTTGCCTCAGCCATTTTGCTGGGCCGATGTATAAAAATTTCTGGAGGAGAGGTATACGTTTAGGTATAAGTTTAAACGTATCCGTAAAGAGCGAAAAAGCATTTACAAAAAGATTTACAACGACGCGTCAGTACGTATTCAGTGAAGCTTTCATGTAGAAAATATATACCATTTAGTACCGCTATTTTACAGTGTCTGAGGGCATAAGAGATCATTTATAACTGTGACAATAGACCAAAACAGCGAATAGGTATAAAAGTGGTTTGGGAAAGGGAACCATCCAGAAGGAAGCTACCGGCGCATGGCGCTATACAACCAATCAGCGTAAATAAACTGTTCCGTGTTGGGATGAAACTTTGAATATTAGAACATGTGTAATTCTCATTATCACTTTTAACACGAAATTTATGTGCCCCAATCCACGTAATTGTTGCGATACAGTTTTACAAATTACAAATTTTCCGTTAACGAGGACTTGCGTGTATGTAATTGCGTAATTATATCAATTAAGTTTCCAGATTAAAACTGGGACAATGAAACATAAATCTACTTGATATTTCTGTATATTTATTTCAGTGGTTTATCTTTATAGAGGACGATATTTTCAACATTGCTCGATTTATTATCTACTGTTTCCATATAATTAGTGCTGGGTATAGGTAGAGGCACATAAGCGAAAGTAGATTTACAACCACCGAATGAAGAAGAAGAATAAATTACAATAATGGCATAAAGTGCTACCTATTTTTATACCCATATACCTACACAGCATCATAGATCGAGTGGAATTGCTTGGGTAACATTATTCCTTTTTAAGTTGTTGAAAGAAAACTGTAAAGCACCGACGCCTATACACAAAATTTAATATCCTCATAAAAGTTATGAAACAAAGTCGAATACCAGTATGAAAGTTTCGCATAACGACCTCAAAAATCATGTCAATATGTGTTAATTGTCCTCGTTAAACAATGCAATGTTTCTAATACTTTGAAAAGGATTACTGTATACAAAGTCAAGAATCCTTAGAGCAGACATTGGGAGGGGGGGGGGGGCAGAATTTAATCCCTTTAATTTGTTTCTGGGTAAGGTTTCCCCTAGGATGCGTGCTTTAGGAGCGAATAACTGAAACTGGAAAATTTCGAAATTTTTGGGGATCAAAAGTTATGCTCAACTCCTGGAGGCGTACAAACTCAGATTATTCGTTTTCAGGACTTTCTTCTGGTTTTAGAACGATTTCTAGCTTTCCCCAGATCACATGAACTAAATGTGTTTCAGTTCTTAGTGAAGTGTCCATACAACATATGTACGTGGTTCAATCCGTTTGATACCACATTTCCCTATACCCAGCACCAAAGGTATTCAAGTTATTCAAGGTTTTTCAAAATTGTTGACGCTTGACTGCTTTTATTTAGGGCCCTCTTGATTTGAATTTCAAAAAGTATTCCAAAATCAACAATACTGACTCGATGCTACATGAAAATGATTTAAATTTTGATCGTACATCTACAGGGTGTTTTAAAACTAATGGTCATTTTGAATAATAATTTCAAAATTAATTTTTTCAAATGAAACCTGCCTTTTCTGCACCTTCAAATGTCGAAAAGAAATTCTGAATCGATCAATAATTACATTACCTATATGTTTTGCTTCTGCTTTTTATTGAGGAGTCTGATCGAAAAGTACGAATTGTCTTGGATTCTACGCACCAAAATTAATAAGAAAAAGTGTTTTTCCGAGAAATTTGGGTGCGGTCGATTTTTGGTAAAAAAGGAAGGTAATACACTACCTTTTTTTGAGGCGCGAAAAAAAATTGTCTCAGATCGAAACGGAAAAAATTTTCTTATAGAATGTGGCCTGTAGAATCCATAATTTCAAACAGTTCCAAGATTGGGCTACTAGTTCAAAAGTTACAGCCCTTTGTTTTGGATTCTACGCACCAAAATTAATAAGAAAAAGTGTTTTCCCGAGAAATTTGGGTGCGGTCGATTTTTGGTAAAAAAGGAAGGTTATATACTTCCTTTTTTTGAGGCCCGAAAAAAAAATTGTCGCGGATCGACCCGGAAAAAAAATTTTCTTATAGAATGTGGCCTGTAGAATCCATAATTTCAAACAGTTCCAAGATTCGGCTACTAGTTCAAAAGTTACAGCCCTTTGAATTTTCTTTCGAAATTGGTTTCTATGTAGTCTATAACTTTTTATTGAGAAGTCTGATCGAAAAAGTACGAATTGTTTTGGATTCTACGCACCAAAATTAATAATAAAAAGTGTTTTCCCGAGAAATTTTGGTGCAGTCGATTTTTGGTAAAAAAGGAAGGTTATACACTGCCTTTTTTTGAGGTCCGAAAAAAAATTTGTCGCGGATCGATCCGAAAAAAAAAATTTCTCATAGAATGTGGCCTGTAGAATCCATAATTTCAAACAGTTCCAAGATTCGGCTACTAGTTCAAAAGTTACAGCCCTTTGAATTTTCTTTCGAAATTGGTTTCTAGTCTATAACTTTTTATTCATTCATTCATTCATGCATTTTTATTTAATTCCTTCGACAAATAACATTTGTATGGAACAAGTCAATATAACATTAATTAAACAAACAATTAAATATTGGAAGATATAAAAAATTCTTGTATGTTGTAGAAACACCCATTGACTAGATACTCGTACAATTTCTTTTTAAATTTTTTCCATGTAAGGAAGGTTCTTATGTTATAAGGTAAATGGTTGAAAATTTGAATTCCTGAAACTAGTGGAGAATTTTGTCCTATTTTTGATCTGGCCAATTCTGTCCTGAACTGATCATTGTTGCGTAAATTATAAGAGTGCACATCTCTATTTGTTTTTAATTTCTGCTGACTATTAAAAATAAGTTTACTTATTTCAAATATATACATGCCGGTTACGGTAAGGAGGTTAAGTTCCCTGAAGATCTCCCTGCAGGTATGAAATTTGGATACATTCGTAATTGTTCTCAGAATTTGTTTCTGAGATACAAATACGTGTTTTGACTTTTTGGATAATCCCCATAGACATATACCATACCTAATTACAGACGCAACCAACACATGATATATGTTTATTAACTGTGGTAACATCATAACCGTCCGCAAGTTCCTGAACATAAAGTTTAGTTTGGAAAGTTTATCAATGACCTTAGTACAGTGCAATTTCCAGTTTAGATGTTCATCTATTATAATTCCTAAAAACTTAGTAGAAGTTACTTTTTGGATCGCCTTACCGTCGATTAATAAATTTATAGTTTGAGGTTCACTATGGTAATTATGAAATCTAATGTAGCTTGCTTTGTTTCCATTTAGAGTTAAAGAGTTCCTGTTGAACCACTGATGAAGTTTACGTAGATTTACATCGGATATTGCTTGAAGAGAGTTATGATCTTTATCTGAGATTAATAAGGAGGTGTCATCCGCTTAAACCACACAACCAATTTGTTCATTTAGGCAAGATGTTAAATCGTTGACATAGAGTAAAAAGAGAATGGGTCCCAAGACTGACCCCTGTGGGACGCCCATTCTCACAGTTGTAGAATTTGATGTGTGTTTACTGTAAACTCCAGTTTGGTATTGAGTCAATGTGACAACCTGTTTCCTGTCTAGTAAAAATGTGGACAACCATTGCAGAGTTACACCCCTTACGCCATATTGCCATAACTTATCCAATAAGTCTGATCGATGATCGATGAAGAAGTCTGATCGAAAAAGTACGAATTGTTTTGGATTCTACGCACCAAAATTAATAAGAAAAAGTGTTTTCCCGAGAAATTTTGGTGCAGTCGATTTTTGGAAAAAAGGAAGGTTATACACTGCCCTTTTTTGAGGCCCGCAAAAAAAATTGTCTCAGATCGACCCGGAAAAAAATGTTTCTTATAGAATGTGGCCTGTAGAATCCATCATTTCAAACAGTTCCAAGATTGGGCTACTAGTTCAAAAGTTACAGCCCTTTGAATTTTCTTTCGAAATTGGTTTCTAGTCTATAACTTTTGATTGAGAAGTCTGATCCAAAAAGTACGAATTGTTTTGGATTCTACGCACCAAAATTAATAAGAAAAAGTGTTTTCCCGAGAAATTTTGGTGCAGTCGATTTTTGGTAAAAAAGGAAGGTTATACACTACCTTTTTTTGAGCCCCGAAAAAAAAATTGTCTCAGATCGACCCGGAAAAAAAATTTTCTTATAGAATGTGGCCTGTAGAATCCATAATTTCAAAAAGTTCCAAGATTGGGCTACTAGTTCAAAAGTTACAGCCCTTTGAATTTTCTTTCGAAATTGGTTTCTAGTCTATAACTTTTGATTGAGAAGTCTGATCGAAAAAGTAGGAATTGTTTTGGATTCTACGCACCAAAATTAATAAGAAAAAGTGTTTTCCCTAGAAATTTGGGTGCGGTCGATTTTTGGTAAAAAAGGAAGGTTATACACTACCTTTTTTTGAGGCCCGAAAAAAAATTGTCTCAGATCGAACCGGAAAAAAAGTTTCTTATAGAACGTGGCCTGTAGAATCCATAATCTCAAACAGTTCCAAGATTGGGCTAGTAGTTCAAAAGTTACAGCCCTTTGAATTTTTTTTCGAAATTGGTTTCTAGTCTATAAATTTTTATTGAGAAGTCTGATCGAAAAAGTACGAATTGTTTTGGATTCTACGCACCAAAATTAATAAGAAAAAGTGTTCTCCCTAGAAATTTTGGTGCAGTCGATTTTTGGAATAAAAGAAGGTTATACACTGCCTTTTTTGAGGCCCGAAAAAAAAAATTGTCTCAGATCGACCCGGAAAAAAAATTCGGTTCCGGTTGCCCGGTTTTGCTTTTCATTTACCTAATTTTCGATTTTCTCAAATTGTGACCATTATGGATAATTCTTTTAGATGTCCTGAAAATAAATTGTACCATTTTTGGAAACATCACCTAGGGAAAACTACTGGTTTCAACTTATCGGAGCGCCGGCTCATTCTAACCATGCTTATAATACGTCTTTGAACATTTTGAAGCCAATTATGAATGCGAACCCTGATGCGAACAAAACAAAAGCAAAAGCGTCTCCAATAAATGATTGGAAAGATGCTGTATTGTAAAGTCTGCTAAATTATCTATTTCTATTTTTACAAAGAAGAAGAACGTAGCGTCAAGCAAAACGTTTAGAAAAACCTTATTTTGTCTAAGTTTACACATATTATGCATACGCAACAGGTATGTACAGTTAGTAATATCACCATAATTACGTGAACTTTAGGAGAGGCTAATAAAATTGGTAAGACGCTAATGTTAAGACCGAGAAAGAGAGTCGAATACTAACAAGAAATGGTAATTAAGAATGCTGTTTTTCGAATCGCATTCGAAAACAAGTGAACCTTGCATAATCGAATGACCTTGAAAATGCCTATAACGAACTAAAGAGTGACCTTGTTTGTGGACCAAGGTCGTGACCTTGGTGCCATAACTAAATAGTGAATTTGTTTTATGTTACACTGCCAGGCAATCATTTTTTTAATTCACTGTGTGCCCGAAATTTAAACTATTTTTTACGAAGAAATTTTTAGATAAAGCCTCAAGCTTGAGATGTCTGGCATGGAGTGGAGTGACAAGCTATAAACCTGTGTAACAATTTTCAAACAGGCCACGATGGGATAGTAAAAAGGTTTCCAAGCTCATAGACTAATTATACTAAAAGAGCGTAAATTATGGTTAATGTCCATCGTAAGCATGAAGTATTATAGTGTAGAAAAAATTTCGGTTTTGAAAAGGTGATCTCACGACTTTTACCACTAACCAAAATTGTTAAAAAGTTAGGAGTATTGAGCACAAAAGTTTAAACTTTTGTATGCATACCAAAAGTTCCTCAGTTTTTGTCAGCTAAAGCAGCATCTTCAAGTCCGTCAATGGTCATCATCGTTGCTTACAAAATCTTCACAAGATCTTTTTCCTACTTTTAGCTATTTTCAAAAGCGTCCCTGGATGTTATCGGACCGAATGACGCTACCGCTCCTAACGGACGGCTCCTTCACCAACCTTGGCTACGCCGTTGGACAAAACCATCACGTAAGAATTTTTCCAAAGAAATTCCCCTAAAAATCACTCTTACTTCCCGTTTTAGCCATATATTTTACCCAAAATCGTCCTGTAACCTTCATTTTCATGCCTACTTTCTGTCAGAAAATTGTAGTTTCCATGATAGAAGCAGAGCAGACTACATTTTCAGACTATAATGACTTATGACATCACTGACAGATTGACGGTAATCAAAAGTTCTGTATGAAGATTGAAATTTTATATTAAAATACGATTTCGTGTAAAATTTAATACAAAACTCGTTAGTAAAATGGCAATACCTGACTTGGAAATTAAAATGCTCGGCCCCAAAGGGACCTCGCACTTCAATATTTCCTCGTCCGTAATGTATTATTTTCCGGATGTAAATGTAAATGTAAATAACTATAAACTATAAACTAAATTTAAACAAAAACATTTTACTAATCCGTAACGGGCCGTAAGTGTACGCGGTTACTTCACTGGAACGCTTTCGTCAGATCTAGACGTCTTTTACCGGTATTAATTGCCACAACATTTGATTGTTGATACTCATACTTGCATAAAATAGGCTATTATGTACAGAAATTAAATTTCAAAAATTATTTTGACATATGTCTAACCGCAATAATTAAAGTCGCGTGCAGCGTACAAACAATTATTTAAAATGTAATCAAAAGAACGGTAAATAAACATTCAATTGAAACAAATTAGTAGAACAGTAGTACATCTTTAACTTAGGCACTAACTGTAATATTTACAGTATAAACTAAGAGAATTATGTGGACACGCTTCAAATACTATAATACACTAAACTTTAAAAATGTTAACATAACAAGTCATATGTGCAGTTACCAACGTACTTGCCGGAGAAGATGCATTGCAGAATGTACGAGTTTATAATTATCGTAACACTAACGCTATTAACTCTAACGAAAGGTGGTGATTACAGTGTGATAGATTTAAGTGATATTTTAAACGTCGATTATATGCCCGGTAGTTTGCTAGTGTTAGAAAATCCCGAAGAAATTGGCCCGGAGAATGCCACAGAAATCGATCTTATGGAACACCATGGTACTATGCGCGATGCCCTAACCACGATGAACTTCCACAGGTAACTCGAGTCAATTTTTATTTAATTCCTAATTGCAATATTTCCTGTAGAAAAATGATGAATGAGTATTTATGTCGGAATTATATCTCCGAACAAATTATTTCGGAGATGAGGTCGTCACGTATCCGTCGTCGATTAGGCAATCCAATGGAGAATCATGGACGACAAGCAGCTACATTCCCAACGAGTAATTTGTCGATCAAGAATAATCTGATAGAAGATGAGGGATCGGCAGGTTATCAAGATTGGTTAAAGAAGTAAGTTGTAGTTTATTTACGAAAAGAAAATTATTTAAGCGGATTTTTTAAACTTAAAATTGTTATTGCCGATAAAAATACGCGAAATGGTAATAGTAGACCAAAGACAACTATTGAGAAAAATCTCTGGAACTTGAAAATGCAGTTTTGATCTCCAATTAAACTTGAAATACAAAATACTACTCAAAAAGCGTAAAAATGACAGCTTTCGTAAAAAAATTCCTTTGCATATTTTTTCCTGAAGTTCATAATTTCAGAAATATAAAGATAGATCTTAAATTCTGTAAGATAGAAAGCACTAGCTAGTTTACCGGTATCTCATGATACTCCATTGTAACTTGCCGGATTTTTTCCCTATACCGGACCTTCAAACAGTCGGCACTATTGCTAACTTGGTAATTAGATAATAACGGTTGGCAGAGTTGGCGCAGCGTTTCCTCAAACCCACCGTATAAACGGTCAACTAGTTCAGGGTTAAACAAGTAACAATACAAGCTTGAGATCTGTCACAGCGGTAGTTAATTATGGGAATTTGATTTTCGTCCTTTGTTGTACTTACCAACGGTTGAGCGCCACACAATTTCTATCTTAACTTTCCTCGTATGAAATTGGAGAAGATTCGAGGGTAGTAAAAACAGTGCAAATCAATTTAGATACAAAAAATACTGGTTTATTCAAACAAATGGCAAAATTCACTCCACAATGGGGTAGCGTAACACACAAATATTAAAAATAATCCCTCAAATACTCAAAATTATAATTTAAGTTACTCAAAAATATTAGTAACTTCAATGTACAATTAAAATTCTCCGGGATAACAAACCCCCAATCAAAAATGATTGATTGTTTGATTATTGAAATTTCCAAAAATTAGTAAACTGATATTTCGGGCAAAAATTTGCACGTACAGGCTACAAGAGTACAAGTAAAACATATAAGGCAACCAACACGTACGTTGCATAAGTTATATCGTCGACGCCAACTAGTGAGCTCAGTTCTCGCATCCAAAACCTGAAATCAATCAAAAGAAAACCTCCCAAACCGCAGAGCTCAGTATAATTGATCGACTAATGCCTGAAGGGTCTCGCTCTACTCGTAATCTGCTTCTATAACAGGTACAGTACTTAACCGGCCACCCTCTCTCCATAAGGAAGTGGCGGACTGCAGTAATATTCGTTTTTCAAACTCGGACTCATTTCACAGCAAATGGCCGCTTGTTATGAGCAGGTGGAAGATGTGTTAAGGGCGTGCGTCGGCATTCGCAGACAAAATGGCGAGCTTAATCCCCATTCGTATGTCGAATCAGAAATCGTATGTAAGGTAACGTATCCGGTCTTTAAACTTGTACTTACAATTAAAAACTAAAAAGTCGAGCCGGAGCTTGAATCCTTAAAGCGATTAAAGGTAACAACTCTCTTCGTTGAGGTCATAAAATGTACATAGCTATTTAATAAGAGGGCTAATCGTATATGAAGCAGGGCCTGTTAAAAACAGTGCTGTTCATCAGTAACAGATCATCAGAAACAGATCTACTAATCAGAAACAGACCTGATGATTTTGTTTAACTGATCTGTTGCCGTCAACTGACCTGTTTCTGATCAACAGAACAGACTTGTTTCTGATGAATAGACGTGTTTATGATGGCATGCTTCTGATGAACAGACCTGTTTTTTAACAGACCTCTAGTTTAGACAACAACCACGATGACCTTCAGTAAGTTTAGACCACGCCTGAACCTCACGTCTTGCACGTCATGTGACTGTCTCGCATAGGTGGCCACTTATCTACTGACGTACATTTACTCTAGCAATGCGCTAACAAAAATGTTCTCTCACGACTTTCTTGCAAAACTATCTCAGGCTTGCCCAATGAATTTGAACATAATGGGATCAGGCTAGTGCTTATTTGGGTCCCTGGGGCATGTATGAATTTAGGGAAATCAGAAAGTAGACAAGGTAGAAGGAAAGCAAGCAGTAGATGTAGAGATGATGAATGTAAAGCATGAAATAGTACCTACCTACATCTAAAAACAAAGAATGTTATTATATTATATTATTATATGGGAACAATTCTGGGAAACAACAAATACACATTGCACAACAGTGAAGGGAATGCTTACTTGACGAGGAGAGTTCAATAGATAACAATTTCTGAAAATAGATTCCCAAAATAAAATTGATCTCGTGTTATGTGCTCTTCTTACTATGTCTTACTGCTTTACAAATCCATTTTTTTTGCAGAAGCGCCACTCTGGAAGACATCTATCGCCACTACGACTCCCAAAACCACGACAATCAAGAAGTTAGTCGAGACGACGCGGAGGATAATGAAGAATTCGATGGGCACATAACGGGATACGCTTACCAACAACCCCATAACCTAGGATCTCCGGCTAAGTTTGGACACAGTGGAACCGGGGTGGGGTATCCTTCTTATCATGGCGGCTACGGCGGCGGGCATACGAGTGGTAGTGGTACGGGTGGGGGTGGACTACTCGGATATAATTCCGGTGGACACGGTGGGGGTGGATACGGCATTGGATTGGGAGGTCATGGAGGAGGGGATTTAGGCCACGGTGGCGGTTTTGGTGGGCACGGTGGGAGCGGATACGGTGGTCATGGGGATCATCTGTTTGGTGATGGTAAGGCAAATGTTTTGTGTTTTAGGAAAAAAAATGCAATGATTTAATTTCAGGTACGAACGGACATCATGGGCACGGGGTTACAGCAATTCATGAATATCACAAGCACCACGGGGGAAATGACAAGGATAAATTGGCAGATTTATTCGACGTAGCTCTAACTGCACTTGCTTATCTTTCATTTGGAATGTTTATTGTTCAAGTAATAATGTGTGTATCAATGGGGGTAAGATGTACAAAACAAAAATTACTTATAACTATTTTCAACTCTTTAGACGACCACCACGACAACCACAACAACAATGGCTCCGGCGGTTATGAATCTCGCTGCAAGTTTTGGAGGAGGTATGAATAGAGGTGAACTCATGGGTGGTGGGAATCAGGGTAATGACGGCATAGGTGATGATGCGGATATGGAATTAGAAGATGCCGACTTTGATGATGCTGTCGAAGAAGACTTTGGTGATGGTTATGTTAGAATTGGGAAAGGTGCGGGTTCGGGTTCAGTTAGTAAAGTAAAGATAGTATGGAATGGTTGGGGTTCAGGAGGTGGTAGCACCTATACATGTTGCATGTGTAATACCCATACCTTGTTGCAGGTACCACGGGTGACGACGAGGAAGTCGAAATAGATGGGTTTAGTGGAGAAGATAGATCCAAGGCAAAAATTAGGGGCAGACGAGAAATACCAATTATTACACAAGGAAATAATGCGCTTCTCAACGAACTTTCGAGACGAGTGCTAATGTCTATAGAAGCTGCATTAATTGCCAACCAAGATGATGGTAACTGCTTGAGACGTACTTTATGCGAGAACAATTTGTATTCAAGAAACCTAGAAGATAATCAAAAGTATTGGATGCCGGTCTGGAGGTATCTAAATTTTAAATAACTAATTCAAATGTAATTCCATTGTCTTTAGCTTGGGAATGAGTTGGTTATCAGGAAGACTAATACAAGGATTACCTCGTACAACTTCAATGTTGGACAGCTTGAAAGCATCGATCCTTGGATTAGGAAAATCAGATTGCGAATTCATCTACAACCAATGCGATTTGGCAAATGAGAGACAAAAACGACGGCGACGGAGAAAGAGAAATGCATAAAATACGTACTCATTCCCTTAGAAATTAGGAATTGTGTATTATCTGAAAAGGTGTTCATTTCTTGTTGCAACAAAGCTGACCTCTTTCAATAAAGTGTACAGATACTTCAAAACAATTTCTTTCTCCGCTCACTCACAGTAAGCCTTTCGAGTTGTAGATGTCGCGCAGTGGTCGTATATAACTTAAAATCAATACGCATTTTATAATAACTGAAACTTAGATGTAAGGGTACCTACGTAATTTTTCTCTTTACAAACGGATTTATGGGAAAGGACATTAATTTCGAGCGCTTGTGGATTTTATTTTTCCTGTAATTAGGTATCAAGTTTCCAATTTGAGGCCTTTGCGGCTATAATTTGCACAGAATCTATCTGGGAGATTTACGGAAGCTACTCTGTTTTTTATTACAGGTATTTTTATTATTTGAAAATTTTTGTATATACATTAGCGTATATGCATTATTGGCACTTGCTTTAATATGTGACCGAAAAACGTGATTCAGTCAATAACGCATTTTTACTGCAGTTGTGGGGTTGTGGTTTTCGAATGTTGTCGAATCTCACATTCTTGAGCATGTTCAGTTGCTTTTTATCTAAATAAATTAAAACAGTTTATATAATATGTAATAATTATATTTATAATCATACAATAAGAGTTAATCCTATATGCACCTACAAAAGCTGCACACAATTCACTGGGGATGCAGAAAAATAGGTTTGCGATTACACTTATAAGAAATTCCAAGAAGTCGTAACGGCAGTGAAAAAATTGATTTACTGAAGTCAGAAAAATAAAAGACTATAGCAATACCGACTCAACAACTTATTTGAAAAAGAAGACACGACACACGATTAATGATTTAAGTAGATCGTAAATCAAAAAACACTGATTTCAAAACAAAAAAAATTCATGTCCAAAAATGTACGGATTACTAAGGATTCATAAAGGAAGTGATTGTCCACTACGACCCCACCCACTATTACGTTCGACCCTCTAACACACGGTTTTGCTAAAGAACTTGCTAAATTTTAATCCGGAACTTTTCGGATAAACTTAGGAGAGTTAAATTAGTCATTTTAGTCAGTTTCGACGTAAAGTTGTGTTTATAAAAGATCTGGTTGGAGAGAAGATCCACTATGCTTTCGATAAATTGAGAACTTTCTTGTAGAAAAAATAGATTTAAACAAATTAAAAAATGTTCCTTTTACCTACATCAGCAAATATATAAAGAATTCGACGATAATGCGAACAAATAAAAAAGTACAGATTTTAATTTAGTTATACTGATTACAAGTAATGGTGAATTGCTATGATTCGAATGGCCTAATGGGTCTCATTATGAAGCGTTTGTTTTTACAAATCTCCCTTATATAACACACCCACTGCGATGCTTTAACTGTCAACGTTTTGGTCATGCCTCAATCAACTGTAAATATACAGAAATGTGTATATGTGGAAAAGGCATTCATTAAGGATCCGCTTGTGAGATTCCTATCGAGCGCCCCAATTGTAGCGGTGCTGGGCACCGTTTCCAAAGAAATAATCTTGAGGTCCGCAATCGGGCCACTAATCAAAACAAATTGCTAGCGAAATGAAAATATTGCCAGAAACGACCAATTTGCACAATAATAACAGTACACATTAATTAGACAATTAATTAACAATGAACTTTATTAATTAAGAGATAATTGAATCACAGACCGGTATTTAAAATGCTAAGAGCTCTTTGGTACTAAATTGATTAAGGATCGATGGTTTATCTAAAGGCACTGGACAATTAGGCAGCTGCTTAACTAGTATGAGTGGTCGACTAGATTAAGTCGAAAAGAATATGGCGTATACTTGCGCCGGCCGATAATGATGTGTTGCACGCCTGGACCTGATGACTTTGATAATGCGTCGCGATGCGATGCTGAGCTGACTGCTGACGCTAATGGTATCGGTGACGGTAGCGGCTCTCTTAATAGTTTTGGTACAGCTGACTGCTGTATCTGGTAACGCAGATAACGGTACGCCACTCGCAAACTATGACCAGTTTCCTCAATCGATCAACGGACGGATAATACCCATATACAAACGACCAATCTACATGCACGAACATAATTACTAACAGCACAATGCTTTGTAACATTACAAGAATAACAATATGCATACCATTAAATTAAGACAATAGTGACATTCGGAACTAATATTATAATTATGGCAAACGTACTTACTTGCACAATAATGATGCTTAAACTTAAAAGTAACAATAAGGAATTAATAAGTTTCTGGCAATTGATAGCTTAACGGCTTAACCGCATTCGAGAAAATGAGCGAGTTCCATAGCGTTTGGCCACAACGCTAAATATCTCATATCGCGAGCGACTCATAACAATTGCGCATAGTATTCAAGTAAATCACCCATGAATATAGGGTGTACCGTAACACAATTGCCAGGGATCCCATAGCGCCATATCTAATCGTGTCCTGTATATAAAGAAGAGGCAAAGATTCAGGAGACTGAGGTCACTCATAAGCTATCATACAGCGAGGCAAAAAAGCAAGTAAGTACGCTGGCGATGCCGGTGGATATCGCAGCGATAGGTGGTCGCATCATCAGCACCACAATCATCGGATCTATTACCCAAAAATTTTATAAATCAAATACAAACCTTCATTGGAGGATGAAAGTTTTGGCGAAACAAGGAAAAAGAGAGCAGTCTCGGTCTGAGTCCTGAGGCTAGGGCTAATAAAAAAGAAAAACCTGAAGAAATCGCTTCTATATCTAACTGTGATACGAAAAGGAAACCAGAAACGCATCGTTTGCTTTCATGTATTTATTACCCCTCTCTAGTACGTCGGGTACATGGCTAGAATGGGGAAAATACTGCACTTTTTGATTGGAATATGCCACTTTCTGTGGTAATAGTTAATACCAAAAGGCAACTTTTGAGATAGAGAGCCACTCGAAAATCCGTGCAGGAAACCAAAATGGTGGCCGTCAAAATGGCGCCATTAGCCGCAATATATTTTTTGTATCTCTGCTCCTAATAGTCCGATTTTAATTTTCTTTTTTTTTATTGAAAGCTCTTTTGACGAGGAAACTTTTTTGCATTTCTCTCTAAAACTTAAGGATTTAGCACAATTTTAAAAAAGTGTTTTTTTTACGAATTTGAATCACAAGTAAGCTCTTAATTGTGCAATATCCCGGTCTTTTCGACAAAAAAGGCCATCGTTTAGAAATTCAATCGATACAACCCCAAAACTCCTTGTATCTACCCTGCAAGTTCGGAAAATTTCAATCCGCCATGTTTTTTTTTTGAAAAAATACGCAATATTCGTTTCATCAGGCACGAGATCAAGCGTTATGAAAATTTAAAGGAAAAGCCTCGTCAATTTTTTTCTCTGAAAAACAGAAAATACACTCTGCTTTTAAAGTAATTAAAGAAACACTCAGTATATCAACTTTAACTCTTACTCTCGCTCTTACTTATCCTATTTTATTTAACTAGTTGGTGAAATTTGGAGTGCTTATTTATCAGATCATGGGTTTTTTCGAGGGTTTTCTCTCGGGTTTTCTTTAAGGATATTAACGGAATATTATGATTTCCAAGTTTTAGATACCTATTCATATAAGTTCAATCATTTTTATTACACAGGGAATCCACCTTCTGTAAGCTGACGATAGACCCTCAATGGTTAAGATTAATGGTAACGGTTTGTTGAGACAAGAAGCCTGAGGGGAAGCCTAAAACGTATTTTTAGGTATATAGGGTGTTCTCGAGAGCAGTCTATACATTTTGATATTTTTTATAGGTATCCCCGGGTATCCCTTAACAAAAGAATTATTTTTGTAGGTCTTATCGTTTTTTTTTCGTAATGCTAACCGCGAGGCTAACCGTTTTCCGGATATGCTTTTTATACAGGGTGAAATTTTATCTTCAAAACATTTTTTAAAGAAGCTTTTTATGACATCCATAATTATGAAAAGGTTGCTACCAATCCACGTATTTGGGGTCAGTAGCATACTTCTGCACAGTCAAAGGGAGCATACCAGGGGGCATACTGTTTCTAAATAGCAACCACTATTTTCTTGACGTAGTGAATTATTTGTAGATACAAACTGATACAATAAAACTCGTTTTTCAAATAATTGAATTTTAATATTTCTTTAGCTAATCGACTTCGAATCGTATAGACCGATTCATCATCAGACCCTAAGAGTCAGAATATTGTGCTGAATAATACAAATCCTTAGATATTAACATTTGACGTGGACATGTTACACATAAAAATCGGGTTGAGCTTACTTGTGATTCAAATACACTTTTTTAAATTGTGCTAAATCCTTAAGTTTTAGAGATAAATGTTATATAGCAAAAAAGTTTCCTCATCACAAGAGCTTTCACTCAAAAAAAAGAAAATTAAAATCGGACTATTAGGAGCAGAGATACAAGAAAATATATTGCGGCTAATGGCGCCATTTTGACGGCCACCATTTTGGTTTCCTGCACGGATTTTCGAGTGGCTCCCTATCTCAAAAGTTGCCTTTTGGTATTAACTATTACCACAGAAAGTGGCATATTCCAATCAAAAAGTGCAGTTTTTTTTGGCGTACCCAACGTACTACTCCTGTTCTGGGCCCTCAACAGGCTTGCACCCAATTACAGAGTGAGTCGCGTAACGCTTTTTAGAAGCGCCTCTGCAGAAGGTTTTTTTTTTAATTTTTTCTCGAATTATAAGATTATTTTATTATAAGATATCTTATAATTAGAGAAAAAATTTAAAAAAGACACACTGTCATAGTCATTGGCTGTACCTATCATTAGTCTGTAAAAAAAATCAGCCTAACCTAGTTATATCCGTAGAAAGTTCGTGAAAAACCGACTAAGAATTATTTCTTCTTCTTAGTTAATCAAATCTATCTATAAATTGGCACACTTGTAGGAGTTAAGAAAGTAATTTGTCTGATTTTTATTTCTCATTCATGCTGAAGTGAGAACGATTGAGTTGCACGAAAATCGCGCAAACACACTCATCCTCCGTGTCACTTTATCTTTCTCCCTCTCGCACGAAGAACGAATCAAAAGCGAAAAAAATACATTCCGTACTCCATACGAGGGTGCAAATTCCGTTTTCGTTTTCGTAGTTTTATCGATTTTCCAAATTCTATATAACAAGTATACAAGTGTACTTTTAAAAATGTACAGTGTTTTATAGATTAGAGCACAAATACCTAATGAAGCGCGAAAATCTAGTAAGGTGCCAAAACCTGCTCTGGCACCGTTTAGAAAAATACCTAGTTACGCCACTGCTGTCGACATAGCTATCCCAAAGGGAGACCGCAATTAAATGTTCATACACGACCGCTAAGGACATCAATGCCGTTACGACATAGAAACAGCTGCAAGGAAACTGATTTCAATCAAAAGGACCGTCAAGAATGTCAACCAGTAGTCTTCGGATGATCGTAGTCAACGACGGAAGCCCAAATGTGCATGCTGCGGAAGGAAACAGACGAGAGTATGCAAATGTAAGTCAAACATGTGTAACTGATGTAATAAGATGGGTCATCTAGAAATTGTTTGTAAGCAAGTGAAGCCAATATAGAACGTTAATGAATGCCACATTCAACCAATTTGTAAAGTAGGTACTAATGTTAAATTAGAGAGCGAACCTATATGTAATGTTGAAGGTAAACATTAATGGAAACGAGTTAGATGTATTGCTAGATTCAGGTTGACCGATTTCAACAATTAATAAGGCAACTTATTGCAAATATTTTTATCAGAGTATTAAAAGTTACTGAACAGGCATTCTGTCGGTATCAAGGCGATCTTATTATTCTTGTAGGAAATATTGATGTAAATATTAAGTTTAGGAATAGGGTTAAGTTACTAAGATGTCAACATGGCAAGGTAATTTAGTAGGTAGAGATTTCATGCAATTATTTAATATTAACTTTCCAAGGGTTAAATATAATTGACATCCATGATCATGCCTCTATGATGATAACATGTGAATTTCCTGAAGTCGCGAATGGAGGATTAGGCACCTAGCTTAACCTTAAACAAGAAAATACAACCTTGAGACCTGTCACAGCTGTAGTTCGTTCTGGGCATTTGATCTTCCTCCTTCGTTGCACTTACCATTGGTTGAGCGCTAATTAATTTGTTTCTTAACTCTCCTCGTATGAAAATGAGAAGATACGAAGGCAGTAAAAACAGTACAAATCAGTTTCGGTACCAAAAGAAATACTGGCTTATTCAAACAAATGGCAAAGATAAAATTCTCTCCACAATGGTATAGCATAACACACAAACATTCAAATTACTCCCTCAACTACTCAAGATTATAATTTTAATGTATTCCCCAGTTTCACAAACCTCCAATCTAGAATGATTGATTGAATTGATTATTGAATCTTACAACAACTTTCCACAAACTAGTAAATTAATAAACCAAAACCTGCAAATAATCAAAAGAAAACCTCCAAGCCGCAGAGCTCGGTATATAAATAATTGACTAGTGCTTTACTCGTAATCTGCTGTTATAACGGCTACGGCACTTAATTAAAACCCTAAAACAAAATCAAAGGTAACCCCTCTTTCTTGATAAGCTAAAATGTACATACCTCTTAAATAAAAGGGCTACTTATAAATGAATGCAACAATCCTTGATAGAAATGGTAATATGACAAATATCAGTCGAGACCTAAAGAAAATGTACACTTCAATTACGGAACAAGCAAATGGCGTACTAACGATACTAGGATAAAAACACAATTACCTCCCCCTAACCGTTCACTAACACTATTTACGGAATCCCCAAATTAATGAATCCAATCGTCAGAGATTGATAAAATATGGATAATGACAATTAAAATTCCATGCGTTCTCAACTAATGATTCAGCTCACAAACGAAAGAGGAAGACGAAGATCGTCAAACCAAAACGCACGGCGCCTGCAAAATGCACGCTAAAATTGCATGGAACAAATTCCAACAATAGATGGAGCCATCTATGAAACTGCTTCCCAAACAGTTACGGGGATCATTCAACATAATAATAAACATGAACAGTCATAATGCGTTGTAATGATGAAAATAAACCGTTACAGACTGCTTCTCTAAGTTGACAATAGATAATAATCAATCTCTCCGCAGTTGGTATTTGGGAAACGAATTAGAACAAAATTTGGCCCTTTTGATTTGACCGAAATATCAAAATATCCGGTCAACTATGTACGAATGTAAAACGATAACAGGAGTAATGCGTAGACGACATGTAAATCAGATCAGTAATTGACATTACAGGTCAAGGTTAGCAGCATAGGTATGATCAGAAGATGACACAGGAATCCAGAAGCATAGTAGATACACACAATGTAGGTTAAGACAACACCATCATCACCTAGCGGGTAATGCACTGGATTAAGGGGGAAGATGTGTGCTATAATGAAAAATGATGTGTAGCATAACAAATGATGGTGTATACAAGCACAGATTTAAATATACTATCTGTGATACAAGTATGAAAGTAAAATCACAGATTTAAATATACTACAGATGGATCATGAGATAGGCGATTGTGGAAACACAACAAACGTTCCAGTTGCTAGCGCACCTATATGAATTTTATTAAATCGAAAGTTTTAGTTTGCGTCTCAGCTTAAAATAATCAGCAGGAGTCTGTATAACGATGGCATAGAAGGTTTTTACTATTGATGGTGCTGAAAAGCAATATGATATGAATTTTTTCTTCGTAATTAAAACAATGGGTCTTTGTATTGTGTGTTTGTGTTCAATTACGACCTTGTGTGGGCGTATCTGTGGCCGTTCTCTCTCCTTTAATTTCAATTAATAAAATCCAAGAACAATTTCTTTCTTTAGAATGGTAGTTTCAGTTTCAGCCTGAAAATTAAAATTCTGTAATCAACTACTATCAATCGAAAGTTTTGATATGTCTATACGTTGATTCAAGGCATCGCCAAATGAAATTGAAACCAGGTATTGCAGTGGGGTAAAAAATGACCCCTCCCTTTTTTTACGGGAATACATCAAATACATGTTTTGAGGCACCAGGAATCCGAATCAAACAAAATCTCGATGATATATACAGGGTGATTTATGTCAAAGTTGTATTTTTTTAAATAGAACTCACCTATGTTATTGCATATTTCGATTACTTGGTCAATTTTAGTGTGACTTTATTTACATATGATATCTAAAATGAGTGACTGAGCGTCATTTTTTCCAAAAATAGATGTCCAGTAAAAATTGAAAACGAAGTTTCCATAAAAGTTAGAAGGCCATGACACTGCAGTATTACTAATCATCACGTGTGCTTACCTACATACGCCGAACGGTCAAAGTTAAACTTTTTTTGTGCTAAAAATCACTGTCAATTTTCAAAATTTCAATCAAAGATAACTTGATTTTTTTAAATGAAACTACCAAGTTTTTTATTGCATCAAATGTAGGATTTGATTACCTTTCTAACGATATAAGCACGCCGTATTTACCTTTTATACATATTTTTGTAATTCAACCATTTCTAGTAACAGACAAGGTTTTTCGATTTTCAAAGCCTCTCAGTAATTAATAGGCCGTTAAAAGTTATACACACCTATTCTAATTATAAAACAGGGAGTTATATTTAAAAAAAGTGCAACTTTGATATAAATCGCCCTATATAACAATTGCAATTTCGTTGAAAATATTTTTAGGTTGTAGCCTGAAGAGTCCTTCAATATGCCCCGACAATGAATTTTAAATATTCTTTTCAAATCCTAAGTATTTAGTAACCGCGCCCTAAGCTGCTGTATTTCGGAGAATTTCATATATATATTTTTTTGTAATAAAACCAAATTTGTGTAGGTTAAACCAAGAAAAATAATCTCTTTCAAATAACTAAATAAAAAATTTAGCGCTACTATGTATTTGAAAAAAAAGTTTATTTGTAATAAAACCTAGCATAATTTGTGTAGGTTGTACACAGAAAAAGAAAGTCTTCCGAATAATTTAATAAAAATTTTGCGTTATTGCTAATTAAAAAAAATAGTATGACGTTTATATCCTTTATGCCTAATCTGCCAACGTATGTACGTACATAGGTACATACGAGTTAAAACAGACAGTACCTAAAAATTTGTATTCTTTAAAAGTTGCTTAAAATGATCTAAAACGTTGACGTTTGATGAAATTTTGATACGTCCAAAAACGGTAATCGCAATATAGCCACCCCGCACTTTTTGACAACCCGTACGGATGTACTACTATCTCAAAATATAAAGTACTTTCTTCACTATTTTGTTCCGCATTATCATGCAGCCTTAGAAATTCATCATGACTATACCAAGAACAGAATGGTTCCACGTACATATCATGGAAATTGTAACGTCTACTCCCCAATATAGGGTCTCAACTGGGATGCGACATTTTCGATCTCACAGAAATTTGGTATCTGCGTCTCTTTAAGAGAAAAATAACGAAACCAAAATTGTTTTTGAAAATTCGAATTTTAACTGCAATTTTGGACCAGATATAGGCCTACGGTAGTTTTTAGCTCATTTTTGCAAAGTAGGATCGATGTCAAAACTCTAATTGCATCTTCATTTGTTCTTAATAGAAGCTTTTCATATCACTTTGGCTGACTGACTGGCTGGTTGGATGGCTGCCTCGCTGGCAGCAAATGAGGGCCTGTAGACAATCGCATGTAGAAAGACGAGGAGTGTACGTGTCCATACGGGGTCGTGTAATTAACAACTTTAGGGACGGGGCTACATGATGTGGGGACGGCGACATCTGGGCGCCATCCCCACGCGTGTTTTACTAACGTGGTAATTTTTAGTTTTTACTATCTTCTTCTACAGTTTTGGTCGAGGTCGAACCCATAATCGCACGTCAAGATACAATTTCACAAGTCGTACGACAAAACCGTATAATGTGAATCTTGAAATATTTGGTTATGGCAACTCGCAAGTCGCAAGAGAAATCGTAATCAAAATCACATAACGTAAATTGCACTTATAAGAATCCCCCATTTACACGCTTCTAACTTGTATTTGAACTGACCACAATTTTTTTTAAAGTTTCGTCAATACATTACCAGTGGAACGGAGAAGAAAAAATAACTTTTTGTCTTATAGGCACAGCCAAATTATCCCTTAGAGCCTTGGGCGATTAATTTAACAGCCTCAATTGCAGATATGCTTTGTGCCTCGATCTTTAACAGGGCTGCGCGTGTAGAAAAAGCAACCAAATTTCGGAGCTGAAATTTTCAAACAATTACTTCAAAATATTCAGACATTGAGATACTCAAAAAGTACCTAGTGTTTTCACATAACAATATTTTGAAAACTCTTTCGAATGCAGACATCAATGCGAGGCACCTTGTTTTAATGTAACCCAACAGTTTTTGATACTTTCTATCAGCTAAGTCGCAGAACTCTTTGAGTGTTTTTCAATGCGAACACTATAAATGTTAAAAAAATAAGTCAATTTTAACAATGGTGAACTCAAATCAACAATCCCTATAAGTTTTGTTTTTATTTCAGGGACGACCTCCATTGCAAAGGCTTTGTTGACACCTTTTACTATTTTTGCCACCAAAATTACCTACAGTTACCGTTGTCTCCACAAAAACCCCACAACTTTTGATTTTAAATCATTTAATGTTAATATACTTCCTTACAATATTCAACGATTATATCCGATTGGGATCCAAACTCCAAGATTTGAATTTGCGCGTCCTTCTGTGGTCAAAAATAATGGACCAAGACGAGAAACAATTTTGTAGAGCCATGATTTGAGGCATCTCACTCAGTCCATATGTTGCAATATTTTTGAAATCCATCATCCATCAATATACCGTATTTTTTTTACACAAAACCATGTTTTCTAGAAATAAAACCCTGTTGTGATTGTCGTGGACAACCAGCATATATAAGGAAAAAAATCATTAATCCGCATGTGAGCAATGGCGAAGAGTGCATTTTCAAATCTGTTTTTTCGATTTTAACAGCCCTTATGGACATTTCATTCCTTAATGAGAATACAAAAATGAAATAATTTTTAATTTCTGATCGAATGACACCAATACCAAGTCCGTAAGTGGTGTAGTTCCGGAGCCTTTGTGACTCAGACAGACAGGCAGGTAGACATATCAAGAGCGCCAAAGTATGCACATTTTATTTTTTGAAAGTGAAAGTGTACTAAAAACGGAACTGTCACGTTCAAAACGGGACGTTTGGTCACATCTCACATTCGACTCATATTCGCTAACTTGACTTAAATTCTCAGAGACGCCTATTGTTAGGTACCTATGTTGTTTCTCACAAAGACAGGCCTAACACCTTCTCTGATTAATTAATAAAAACTTCGGCTACGTCATAATTGTGCTTTTAGATCGTCTTATCATTAAAATACTCTTAAAATCTAAATACGAGCACGGAACACGCCAAGCTGTGATCAGAGATGTAGGCATTAGAACCTAAATCGCACAAAATACCGTACCTACTTATAATCAAAAATAAATCAATTATACGGTAAACATCCTGCATAATTACAAATCTTGTTGGTTTGACAGAATAAGGTATAATCAGTCGTCGGTTCGCCCTTCCGAGTTCCGATATAAAGGAATGTGTATGTGTAACTAACATAAACGCATGCTAGCAGAAAAATTGCGAGTGTAAATGGGGAAGGTCAGTTACATACAATACAACATTTGTTGGGCTCTGTGTAATCGGATACCCCTGTTTATCGCAACAGTTCTTGTCTTTCTTATTGCAGTTGTAAACCACGCGCAAGTTATTCATTCTACAGCGCTTCCTTGTGGACGCGGAATAGCACTAATTTAGTTTGGATTTAACGCACCAGAGGCTTAAATCCAAATCACCGTTGCCAGAATTTAACATGGCATGATCCATCTGTAGTATATTTAAATCTGTGGTAAAATGGATATTCGGTACTCGAACGAGATAGAGAGAGTCGTGTTTCAGCAATTCTGTAACGCGTACAATGGTACCATACATATTCGTTCCAATCTCCAGCAGTACGACCAATCGACTTATTATATATTGAATTTTCATCTTAATCCTGTTGTATTAGTTAGACATGATTTACAAGGCGCAATTCCGTTGGATATTGCAGTCAAAATTCTTTGTCTTTTACTACCGGCCCATGGGGAAAGATATACGAAGGTGAATGGGATAACAATGAGTTCGAACCTTCAATATGACATGATGGGATGTACGAGAAATTATTGAACTAGGCGCCTTTTACGATCGGGCGGGAGTAGATTAATTCTATCCCCGAACTCACAGGGGGAGGATCGAATATGTCTTTTAAACGTATGTATAATACATGTATCCATAAAAGACGAATGTAATAGTGTTAATAGTAGTATACATACTTTAGTAGTATTTCTTCTATTTTATAGGATTATATCTGTAAGTAGTAACGATTTCATGAAATAAATTGAAATTGTATTGTTTCAAGTAAAACTATTTATCTAAAGTGAGCTTTGCCTATTACCGTAAACGCTAGTTACACACTATCAACAAATTAGATATAAATGTATACTGCTTTGCCGTTGTAACTCGATTTCATCTAATAACCTATAATACAGAAAGTGGTACTTTCTTTTCGTTTGCAACAGTCACGAGTTGGCCTTTAAAATCATTTCCGAGCTTACGTTCTCCAAAGATAATAACCCGAGCATTAGTGCTTTAGATTGAAACACTTTGAAACTGTCATATAAAATTTAAATGTTATAAAACACAAATTTTCTTTGAGGCGGAGTTGGTTTAACGAGAAATGACTACCGATACTAGTGCATTAGCAAAAAAAAACTAACCCTATAAAAATCGAGCAAGATCGAAAATTGAAAAGGTATGCGCGACTACACTTCCTCAGCGTGGAAAGCGTCGGGTGCTGGGGGATAAATAAAAAACAAATTTTATTCAAATGTTCGCCATAAAATAACTGAACCATATTTTAAAGATATATTCTGTTTACAACCACATTCTATCAATATTGATAATAACTTTCAGTAAGCGTCGTGAGTTCAGAACGCAAACAATATTGTTTTTAATAAAAGACGTGGAGGTAAAATAAATAGCATCAAAAGATATAGGCCGATGCATTTTCAAAATTGGTATCAGATAGGGCGAGGTTGACTCTGAAAAACTAATCGAGATATTGGAAAGTTAAATAAAAACATAGTATTCTTTATACCATTTATACTAAAGTAAGAATATAAAAAGATCAATTTTTCTATTGATTGATGTATTTTTTGAACTAAATTTAATTATAATAATTACGAAAGTATTTCTGTGCTAGGACGAAGTTTTGACCAAACTTTGATTAATTTTCTCGGTGAAATTTCCAATGCACTGAGATTGATCGTCCGACTTTCTATTATAATAATTAAATTCATCGGAAACGTTTTTCCAAAATCTCACCTAATTGAGTTAGTAAAATTGATTGTTCTGAGATTTTGACTCCTTTAGTAATTGCGATTCTACAATGGTCTGCACATACTTCCATATTCTTTTATACCCTTTATCTACAAAAAAATCCAAATAGTCTGATTTTCCTGGCACCAAACAAAAAACGTACTAAAATTAATTTGTGATTTTAGTCTAGTGACAGTTTCGGTTTGCAAAAAGATCAGAAAAAAACTGGAATTTTATATTAAAAACGACGATTTCGGGAAAAATATACTACAAAAGTCGTCAGAAAAATGACACCACTTGGCTCGGAAATTAATATAATTAATCAATATTTACTCGCCAGTAATGTGCCATATGACTGATATACTGACTTTTATGTAATTAATCATTATTGGGTAATAATGCAATGTATTCGGATGTCCTTGTAACATTGTAAATATTCTTATAACCCACGTTTGGCGCCAAATAAATAATACTGTGTGCCAAATGCGGCACTACCCACAAAACATCTGTCCAACTAGCTCAAAAAACTGAAATTTGGCATATAATTTGTATAATCCCTCATTCCGGTTTCTCCTACAAATATATTGACTTAAGTTAATAATTTGGGAGACTCGCTAGCCTTGATCAACTTCCAAAAATTTCAAAAAATCACCTACACAAATTTTGAATAATACCTGATACAATTGTTGGACACGTGAAGAAAAATCTAACATGAAAACTTTATACCTACATGTCTGTGGGTTGTTTATTTGTAGTTCCATGACTGCCATGGAAATCTTAATTGACGTTTGCTTATAATAATTACCGTCTTGAGAGTGAATCTGCAATAGGTACAATTAGTAATCAAAACACGCTCATTTGCCTTTTACCAAATAGGGAGTGATAATTAATAGCGAAGACGAATGATTATGCGTGATGTGTTGCGTAGAACGAATTTTAAAACGGTCAACGTTTAACACCTTCCTTACAACGTACTCATTACCGCTATAACGCGTTTTTTTAAAATATCACATTGGACCCATTTTTTTGTACGGGTCTAAATTTATTTTTCAAAAACACAACATTTTTGCCTTATAGCATCATTGTTGAATAGTTACTGTAAACGTACAGATAGAGACCCTTTTTTCAACTCACAGTTTACATGCGTAAAACGAAATTTCAATTCGCAAATTCTTAAGCATTAATGTACAACTGAAATGCTCTCTTAACTGAAAAATAAAGAGTAAGCTTGTGCTCCTTCTTTTAACAGTAACTTGCCTTAGGTCATTGAATAAAAAATTAATATTAAATGCTTAAGTGGAACGGATTTAAATATATGAACTATTAAAATGAAGGGTGGAGATAGTATTGGTGATATCGGGATCATTTGTCTTGGCTGTACTAAGCGTTAATCACGCTAAACCTTCGTGGACATGCATTAAATGGCAGCGAGATAAATCAGCTATCAAGGACGACACTAGGGCTACAGCAGATGAGAATCTGAAGCAGATAACGAAACCAGCGAATTTGAAGGAGAAATGAATCCAATAACGTCTACAAACATATTGAAGAAATTCAATTCCTTATAGGTACTTGTTAACTGCTCAAAAAAATGATTGAAGATCACAAACTGAAGGAAGAAGTTAAGTTACTAATAGGTATAAACGGTGGATAGCAAAGACGAACTACTAATAGAATTAATCATCTGGACCAACATAAAAGGAGACAGAATTAGATACATCAATCTAAAACCTATCGGCAGAGGGAAACTTTCGGAAGATTTCTGAAGAAATAAGGTGCGCGGATGTGGGATACAATTCGGCAAGCCAAGTGTCGCTAAAAAAAGGTGACTTCCTACTAGTTAAGTTGAAAAATGAAGAGAATAAAGCTAAATTTCTAGGCAACGGTTGGCGGTGGTTGCGAAATTTATAATAATACGTATTATATTTTAATGAAAAAAAGGACAATCTTTACAGAATATGTAATATTCAATATTGTATTAATCGTAATTAAAACCATAAATTGGGTATCTGAAGAGATAAAGCTTAAGGATTTTGAATTAAATATTCCGTGGCGGGTATTAGTGTTAACTACTTAGGCCCATTATATTGCTTATAGATAAAATCATCACAAGCTGAAAGGATTTCAATGTTTCCGCTACAAATTGGGTCGAAAGAAAATTTGAGAAGTTAAAAGCTTTACGAGAAACTGAGTATATCCACAATTTTATTTACACAATAATATTCAGCTCATATCTTGTAATATGCAAGTAGAGAGTGTGATTATTAAAAACGACTGCTAAATTCGCTTTATCTCAAAATGTGGAGATAGAAAAGATAAAGTTGCAATTTTCTTGAGTGTTCTTTCCTCTACGGAATCGTTTCAAATGTATGAAAGATGTATGATTGAAAACATCGCAAAAAATAGTTGCATGATGGTAAAGGACGCGTGTATTATTTTTACACTAAACATTTCAAGTAGATTGAAAATCGGATGACAAAACGTCGCACTTGCTTTCACCTCCCAATTAATATAGTCGAAAGACAGCAATTTGCAGAATTAACGAAGTGCGCCAGTTTATCATAGCGTTCATTTTAGAAACTGCAATCTCTGATTTTTACCCCGGAAATGGCCATCAATTTTGTAATTTTACCGAGAGCATCATGCAGTAGATTGCTCACACATCCTTCAATATCCTCAACATTTCGAACAATCGATCGTTTCAGTATACGGTGAACGATTTTGGGGATATTGAAAGCCAAACTCTTTAATAATCGTGATATTACAAAACTGTTTGCAGTTAAAAGCTACTCTTTGCAATAATCGTAACTCTAAAAAATTTGTTTCCCACAACCACATAACGGTGCGATTTAGACAAGTTCATCGACATTTGTATTTGTATAGGCACTTTTTAAATTTTAAGTAACAGTTTACTATGTAGTAGAGAGATTTATGTCGATTTAGATGGGAGCCAGCCAAGTCTATAAGGAAGAACTGTCGGGATTGAAAGAAATCGGTCCGAATATCATTAAAATACAAAACGTTATAAAAAAGAAATACTTGAAAACCACTAATCAAACACGATATCGATTCTCCTTGTTACTAATTACACTTTTGTTGTTCTTCAAAAGCATAGTGAAAATTAAAAAAATCGTTTTAATTAAAGCTCCGATTTTCAGTAGTTCAGCAGTATTAGAAACTACAAGTTATGGATAGCACTACTAGATCATTCGTAAAGCCAAATATCATGAATTGGAACTAGATACATAGTGGATTTGAAAACTGAGCACAGAAATAGACGCTTACAACTTTCATCAGGAAACGAAATAATCAGACCATAATTGTTGATTAAGATGCTAATATAATCAGAATGATTAGGAAAATCCGTCGGAAGTCTGCATTTTTTTTTTACGGACAACAACAGACTTAATCAACGTGATGTTGAAGAACAATCGCAAGAAAAATTATGTAGGACCGTGTAGGACCCATTATGAATAATTCCTTTTAGAAACTGGAACTGATGTTGGGGCCTACCAAACCGTTGTCAGAGCCAGGACCAAAGACTGGGTGACAAGTAAATTCCCAACTCAATGGCACCAAGTAACCGGATTCAGATAGTTCAAGACCTTTTTAACAGGGTCCCTTGGCAAATCGGGGTCTTCTAAGCTTCTAAAACTGAATAGAAGCCAGATTAGGAAGACCACCGGTACAGGGCACTGGGTGGTCAACTATTACCTACACAACATTGGGCTTGTGGAGGAGGCCACGTGCAGGTTCTGTGACAAGGCAGATTGAACTACCGAGCATGTAGTCTGTAACTGTGACGGTTTGACCAGAGACAGACATCCACTCCTTGGAGACAGCTATCTGGAACCGGGGAGGGTGAAGCAACTTATGCTATACAGGGTTCTATACTTTATTAAGAGGGACGGGCTCTGACTCCCGTTGTGAAAGAATTGGAGTAGGCACAATGGGCCTTTGGTGTGCCTAAGGGCTACCTGGTTGAGCTCCTCTGTGAATAGATAGAAGTGTCGTCTATCCAGTTTATTTATTTTTGCTTTGTTGAATATATGTAGAAGAGAACCCCTTAACCACCCCAACATTTCTCTCTTTGTGCTTACCTTGCTTTAAAAGGTAATTTTGTTACGTGTTTTCAAAGCGCATGTAACACAGTAATAAATGAAAAAAAAACGATTTCAATTGTTTACTCGCACCTACTGAAAAAATAGATAATACAGAATGTCGAATATTATATGGGAAACTAATGCGAGTTTCATATATGGGTTATCCAATGAGCCCATTTCATATCAAATATACCGCCACCAAAAATGTGTTCACACTTTGTTATTTTCAAGAAGGATGCGCTAGTTTTCACGTATGTTGTTATTTGGTATAGGTGACCACAATACTAAATCGAACGATTTTTGAAATTTTTAAAAATATACTCGAAAACGTACGTTGCCTTTTTTATAAGGGACGCGAACTAATTTAGCTGTTCAGAAAATAATACATATATTCGCTTAAAAAATTGAGTTCAAACTTTGCAGGTTTAAAAAATTCATAAATAAACGAAATGGAAAAATTTGAACAAAGTATAATAACGTCAACTAACTTCCGGTATAACCGGAAACCGTAAAAAATTGAAAATACTTTGCCAGAAATGGGCTCACTGAACTTAATGTAGTCGCTTTCCTTTCCCTATAATAATATCGATCGATCTCGAAGTTGGGCGTAATGTAATAAGTACTACATTGTTAAAATCATTGAAAAAGTGCCACTTAAATCATAAAGTCATTACCAACTATGTATCTCTTCCAACTCAAAAATTGTAACTGAACAAAAAAAAGTATAAAGGAAATAGTTTTTGCAAGATATCTAGTTAGCAAAGCTTTTTTGCAAAACACAAAGAATAGATACACTAAAGTTATCGCGTAATTCCCCACTGAATCATTATTCTATCTTTGCTAGGTTCTGAAACCGTTATGCTTGTATCATCACAAAAGGACTCACGCCGGCGCCGTGTACATAGGTATTCTGTAAATAATGAGATTACATTCTAGATCGATTATAAGCCTATTGTATGCAAACATAATCAACAATCTATAGTAAATTAAGTAAAAGTTTGTATTGTTGTGTAAGGGATAGTGGTCTCCCAAACACTTTTTGGGTGAACTAAAATGCACTCCCTAAAATTCCCATTAGCTAAGTGCTGTTTCAATGGTGGTATCATGATTATTGAAATTTAAAAGATCAAGGTGCAGAAATAAGAATATCAGCTTGTCAAAAGAGCATCAACATTATTAAAATAAATCTGGCGCGTTTTATTTAATATCTGATTTTCAGGAGTATTTCAGAAATTGAACAAGAAATACTTAGGGGATGATACACTTTATACTTTTGATTAAATCAACTGCCATATAATAACGCTCAATTTTCTAATCAGAAGCCGATAATCCAAAAAGAAAGTATAATCGAAGAAAAAACCAAAAAGCGCGTTTCACATCTATCAAATCTGCTGTTTTTTACGGTGCCAGGTAATACTTTACGTGAACATATGGCTTGTGGACTAAGATATATTATTTTGGTAGTTACATTGCATTTTGAATTTCGTATCGTGCACGTCCAACCAACCGCACCCTCATGAGAGTATCACGTACCTACTTGTTAAGCATAAGATAAATGTGAACCTTCAAACGGGAAGGACAGATTAGAGTTTTCAAATTCGTCACTGCCAATAAAATTTACGATCACACCCGTAAACTTCTTTTTATGAAAATAAACGTTTACTTGCTCGAATTAGAACTTTCAACGTGACAGTGATTGCCATCTTTTTTGATAAATTACGCGTTCCTAAAAACGTTGCATTTGAAGATAAAGGGATTTAGTCAACTGGATGTTAAATTTTATTACTACGAGAATTTTTTGCACTAAATAGATACTGTAACGGGTAGATGTAAAATAATTTAAACGCTTTGATACGGGTTGCACCGACTAGCCCAATCGTAAAGTAAAATATAACTTAAAACTCAGGACTGATCTGTCGGGTGAATTGCGCCGAAGTTAACTTGAAGTAACAATATAGAAGGATGGCAAGCTCTACTAAAAACTATTTTCCAATTTACAAAGTAAAAAATGAATCAACCCCAAAGTGACTTAGTCGGATATAAATTCGCGAACTACAAGGTTTCCCAATTGACCCTTGTATTTTGTATTCACTTGATTAAAATATTATATGGGTTACTCTTAAGATCTAGTAATTTATTTATAATGTAAAGGGCCATTCGGATAATTGAAATTAATAATGCAAAAATTAAAATTCATCAATCAATATTGAGTTTCTCCGATCGGTGAACAACATTTGAAATACACAAACAATTATTTCCTTTTTATCCTGTACAAGAAGAAACTTATAATTTCTCGCCTGTATGAAGACAGGAAAGAAGACAATTGCAAGGATTAAGCGAGAAAATTTTATTTTCCAGGCTAGGCGAGAAAATAAATACGCCTTATGTAACCTAGATGGCGCGTTTGTAATAGAATTTAAAGGAAGGTAACCAGCCCTGTGATATACCACTAACGTTAAACTTAACGTGCGGTTTTTTTTTGTTTGTAGAAAACGTTATTTTGCCCATACTAAATAACGTAGATAACTTGCACGTTAAGTTTGACGTTTCTCACACATCACAGCACTCATTATTTCTTTGAATTTGAATTGAAATTGAAATTGAATTTGCATTGTATTAGAATTGTCTTACAAACATAATAAAAGCAGTTTACCACTGATTTAATAATTAAATTTACCTTATATTCATTTCATTTTACCGAATGAAAGAATTTATTGAATTACGTATCTATTCCACCTTCCGTGAATTAGAAAAGACTTCCCCAATATCACGTACCAATTGAAACGTAGATCATACACAGGCTGTTTCAAGCAAACCTTTACCTAAAAGTATTCCCATTAACAATTTAAATCTGAAAATTTGCATACCAACATGGTGATCTATTGATAGAAAATGATCGTTTCACTTCCGGTGTTACCGGATGTGGATAGCAACTTTCTTATTCTAACACACTGTATTTCATCGCATTTGCGAAATCTTCATGAAAATCTACGTCGTTTGACACACATTTCCCTATACTAAGCATCAACGGGTTTCTCCTGTCGAGGTCGATGTAGAATGTGGCATCATGTCAGTGTTGTTAGTTTAAGACTCTTTGAAATTCATGTCAACAGAGTTATAGGTGCAGGACTCAAAGAAAAGCAGTCAAACGTCAAACATTTTGAAAAATCGAATAATTTGAAAATCATTGATGCTGGGTATAGGGAAATGTGGTATCAAAGGAAGTAGATTTCCATGTAAATTTCGAAAATGCAATAAAATACAGAGTATTCTATCTAAACTAAGAAAGTTACAATACATATCCGCAAAAACCGGAACAGAAACGATCATAATAATATTTTCTTTCAATAGATCATGAAAAACTATGTCCGTATGCATATTTTGAGATTTAATGTCTCAATGAGTAAACGTCACGATTGTTGCTTATTATAAGTTTTTTATTTTCATTCAAAGAAGAAGCTTTTTATAAGATTGTCCAAGTTACATCTGTTAAAGGGGCTTTTCCCATCATCAAAAAGCCAATTGTACCTACAACCAACGAACCCAGTGTCATCTAAATTTATATTCAAATGCAGTCAAAGGAGTGAAGTTCAAGAAGCAACATCAGATGGTTTTCGTGTTTGCACATGTACGTTGTGTTTGTTGAAAATCGCAGTTATGATCGGATATTTCGGATACACTTGTGGGGGTCAACGGTCGTCCGGTTTTAGATCACTACGAATAAAAACAATCCCACAATTTAATTAACGTCTTTTTTATCAATAACTCAATAACTGAATACCAACTAATTACAAACAGGAACATTACCACCTTTTTATATATTGATTACAGTCAAGCCAGCACGTGCGATAGACCAAAATTGACAGCCGCCATTCCTCAAGTCACCGCACGCAGCCAGGATCGTAGCTGTATTGTCCGTTAGATGTCGCTACACACTAAGTTAATTAAGATTTCTTTAAATAATTGTTTTAGTCGATCGCTTGTTGCATGGTATCTGTCTATAGGCCTTGAGCGTCTTTCTACATTTATTAGTTTATGGTGAATGTCGAATAAATTTTATTCTGTTTGTAAATGATCTATTGTGTGTTTAATCGAGCTCAAATTGCGACCCAGATAAGAATTCTTATGTTCAATTTTTGTAGGCGTTCCCAGGATGCCAGATGTTAATTAAACTTTTGATACATCAATATTTGGATTTGCGAGAAGGTTAAGGTTGATGTGTTTCTCAAATTAATAAAAATTTAAGTGTTATCGAGATGCAAGTCGAGATGTTTCATAGTAGCAGATGCTGAATGTGCCCTGGAAAAGTTATAATCATTTCGTATACTGTGTTTTGTTGAGCTAGCTAGACAGGTGCTTTCTTCTTCCATTTGAAACGATATTTCGCTGTAATTCCTGAAGATTCCTGATAACTCTTTTGTTTCAGAATTAACAGTAACAACTTTATTTGTTGCCAAGTGATCCTTTTCTTACTTGTTTTTCTGCATCTATTTACACAACTCGCTACAATAACACAGCGAATATCAATTATTTACACAATTCACTCGATAGATACATTAGTGTAAGTCAGCACAATTTGTGCACATTATTTCATATACATAGGGGGGGGGGGGATTGGAACTGGTTTTATGATTCATTGTACTCTTATGAAAGGTCTCAACGAAAGCAATTAATTAATACAAAATAATATACCTACCTAACGACAGTTTGTGGCGAATTGAGATATTTGATTTAGAAATAAAGTGAAAGACGCAAAAAATCGAAAAAACCAGCCGAAGTTTTTAAGGCATCATGGGATACTTTTTACAAATACTTATTAGAGCAATGAAAATCGATCACTACCTACCGTAGGACCGTAGCGTCATTATTTGCCGAAAAACGTCGGCACTAAAACGGAAAAAAGTACATGAACAACTGGCAATCAATTCTGTATTCGTTACAGGATTTCCTTTGTGAAAGTCACTTTAAATTATTGAGAGATTCATTAAATATTATTTAGTTAAACAATCACCTTTTCTTTAATTTGCAAGTTTCGAAAAGTATCTCGCCCAGCGTGTACCAAAGCTACTGTAATTATAAAGATAATGCTCGAGAAATAGCGGAATACTTGACACTTTTATCGCGAACATAATTTAGACCTTCTGAAAGAATGACATGCTCTCTCCCTTAAGGAGTAAAAAAATATATAAAACGAGGAGCTGTTACAGAAAATGAAAAGTGTACATCATTTCAAAATTCAATTATCAACATCTTTCGCTGGTTTGAAATAACAAGTACTATACATGTTGGTTTTGTGTTAATTATAATTACAGCGTGCGTTGAGGTTGTTGGTAAGTTATATGGATATAAAGTGGATCGGCGTTTCTTACGTGTCTCTTCCGAGGAACCTTTGTGATGATCGCAAGCTTAGTAAACAAAAAGCGGAATTCATTTTAAAAGTGATAAGCTTCCGGGCTTCCGTCTGTAAAAGCATAGGCGACCAATACTCGCAACAGTTCGGGTAGGAAACCGAACTAAACCACCCACCAATTCGCACTAACAGTGTGACTTGCGAAGCTTCGAAAGCGCGTCGCGATGCCTCCGATTATAACGGAGACGCTGAAGGCTTGGTTGTTATCGGCCCTTGTAATTCATAGTGCCGTTGCGGGAAATCCAGACGCTAAAAGACTCTATGACGATTTGTTATCAAATTACAATAAATTGGTTCGACCAGTAGTCAATACCTCCGATGTACTTCGTGTTTGCATTAAGCTCAAACTTTCTCAACTCATAGACGTGGTAAGTAGCAATATCTCCAAATTCCAAGGGGTGTGTATTTTATGTATCTTGACATGCCCGCATTATTGCGTTCATTAATTGCTGTGCGTGAAATGGAAATGTCTAAATACACAACTAGCAAAATGAACGTTAAATTACGTTTTATTCCTCTGAATTGCATGCATAAATTTACTTAAACATTTCAGGATTTACCCTAACGAGGAAATCAAATTTATAACGACTCTGAACCTTTTTTTTGTAAAATTAATATCTAGTTGACAGCGCTGCAAAATAAATTACTTTAAGCTAAAGGCAAAAAACCACCATTATTCTTAACCCATTGAACTGAAACTAGCATCAATCAATCCTCTTTTATGATCAGTCAAAGTAAGCAGAAAAAAATGGAAATAGTTTAATCAGTTAATATCGTAATGAAGTACCGGTGTCATTAGGGACTACCAAAAAAGCACAAAAATTAAGTGCTTCTTCAGAATTATGGAGTTCGCTTTAGCATAAAGTGACTAAAATTAATACGAGTTCCGGTTTAATTTTGCAGGAAAGTTCCAGTCTCATTTTTTAACTTTCTTTTTCCGTAAATGTTCAAATGCAAGGCGGATCTATTGAATTTAATATGGCGGTATTGCTCCAAACAAATTGGAAACCAATTTATATTCAAATGAGTGTGTCAAAACCAAACGTACTTACTTTTCAAGAAGTTAAATTGATAAATGTCATGTGTAATGCTACCTTTTCGCAATTTTTTGTAATAAAATGAACCACTTATAGTAGCTGAAAGAAGTCAGCACTTCAAATTCGAGAATATAACATCCATCGGTCGACAATGTAAGGCTTCTCTACAGTATGCGTAGATATGAGCACGTATTTAAGCTTTGAATCTGTATTTGATTTAACATCACCACATCAAGTTCAAACAATTTCTGCCAGTGGTAGTGCTTATTTACACGCAAGCTACAACATAATCTGCATGACATTCCAGAATTTGTTTTACTGTATTGTATGTGCATATGCGTTGTTTACGACACAGGTAAGTCTTGATTTCACTCTGGCGTTAGGGTCTTTGGTTAAGCGTAGGTACTGTACGTATCTACCATATCTGTGTATCTACTAACACTGATCAAAATATTATAGTTAGTTGTGTAACGAAGGCGTAATAAAGTTTTTACGTCGACATTTTTAAATAAAATTAAAAAACGACGTCGCTCGCCATCCATCAGGGGATCTGATACGTCCATTTTCGTTTCCAACTCCAATTTTGTAAACTATACTAAACTGGATATCCCTATACAAAAATTATACGATTTTGTAGAACCGAAGTTCAACTGATAACACTAACACATTCAAAATTTAATAGGAATGGAAAAATTAAGAAAGACTTACAAGCTTAGAAGTCTTTCATTGAAAACTATACATAAATTTAAGAAAACTGCACCTGCGGAATCTTTATATCTTCCAACCTCTCAACATTACACAGTTGACCAGCCCCCTACGGTATGTAGTGTCTGTAGACTTTGTCGACTCTGTGAACAGTACCTAATACCCATTGCATTGCGGACCAGCAATGTCTTCATGTGGAAAGGCTGGTATGTATACCAAAAGTATGTTGCGCTGAAATGTCTTCGAGCTAAGTTGCCTACATCACTAACAGTACCCACTTACATAGGTTAGATATTATTACTATTTTAAAGACAATGGATAATTTTATTGTTCTCAGCTCTTCAGGAGGTAATGTTATCAGTGAAAATGAAGTAAAATACGATTAAAGTTACTGGCCTGTACTGCATATCAAATTGTTCACAAAACTTGAAATTTTAAACAATGTATGTATTGCTGTACAGTGCTTTAATTAAACATTTGAAGGAAAACAGGAATCGTGTAAAATTAGTAGGTATGAATTTGAAGGAAATTACATAGTCTACAATGCGGAGTAGTCAGAAGGGCCGATTCCTGCAAAAGGTGGTGTAAACGATTTTATCGTTTTAAATGGTCCATTTGGGTCCAAATAACATATATTTGAAGAGTGCACACCAATTTTTTCTTGGCACAACTTTTGGCAGCCAAAAAAACCTCAAAATGTTCGGATTTTTTTTTCAGTTCTTCGCTTAAAACTCGAAAACGGTCCATATTTTATGAATAATACTCCTTTAGTAAATTAAAGAAAACATAATTCTGCGTCGATTAAAAAATGAACAAACCGAGGAACAAACAAAATCGGTCTATTAGAATAGTATATTAAGATACAAGTGTATAATCAAGTCTTTAAAGCACGCGCAACGTGTTTAAGGGCACGACGCAAAGCGGAGTGCCTTTAACGTTGCAAGTGCTTTAAAGACCAATTATACACGTGTATCTTATAGTATTTTTTATTATACCTGCAGTATAATTTAAAAATAGGAAATTCAATGAAATCATATTGACGTTATTATACTCGAATACATGTCTAATTAAGTGGGCTGGGTGTTCGTAATTTCACGATTGCCATGGAAATGTCACTTGACGTTTGCTTATAAAAATCGTCGTCTTTGTGAATAAAACGATTTCCGTTGAAAAAGATAATACACCGTCCATTAAATCGCTTGTTGTAAAATCTAAACAAACGTTGGTAGGTGTAAAATCTCAATCCAGTAAAGCCTATTATCAAGCATATGAAAAGCTGTTTCCATGGATGAATAGGAAGTTACTTACGAATAAAGTCTTAAATGCATCGATAATGCTGGCATATATGAAGGAAATGTCAAAGGTATTTAAATCTTCTATCTTTTGGTGCATTCATTCAAAACTTCACTTATTGCTGGGACTAAAAAGTGGAACAGATTTGGAAGCATACCCTAAATTACGCGCGTTTGTAAAAGCTTCAACCAAAGGATAGGTACAAGCCAAAGAAATGTTATGCATTTACAGAAAGCGACTTAGGAAGATTTTTTATTTCACCCAGATGACAGTTTCAAAAGTCATACTTGAAGTATCGTTACTTAGCAACTTTAAAGCACGTGTGTTTTAAAGGCCTTTTTTCGCACGCATTTGAGTGTTTAAAACGGAGATTGCGATTCAGGTATAATAAAAAAAATTTTACAAGCGAGTAAGGTCCTCTATATGGAAGCACCTCCTACCTCTTTGACCCCAAGGAGTTATTGCTGAGTTACTCCATGAGCGGGTGTGACACGACTTCAGCAGTCTTCGCCCAGGGGAAGATAAAAATCTGCAACCTTTTGAGCAAGCTACTCCATCTGCGGGACACCTTCTACGACCCCACACGCTCTGATGAGGCTATTGAAGAAGCTGGGGGAGCTCTCCTAAGGCTCATATACTGTGGTGACGCGAGTGGAAGTTTGGATGACCTGCAATTCACTACGTTTCAGAAGCTGGTGGCCACAAAGAAAGTCGAACTACCACAAGTGCTCCCCACATCAGAAACAGTGAAATTTCATTCTACCTCATCTACCTGCAGATACAGGTACGGACAGGTTGGGAAATAAGCTGGACCCAGAGTTATGGGGGTGGTCGTCCAGTACGAAGGGCATATTCTCCACCTCTATGACAACGGATTGTGCTCCACAAACCCTCCTCAAGACCGTCTTCTGTGCTTACAAGGGAGTATGCAGCACTGCAGGATGCTCCTACAAAAAGGCAGGTTTGAAGTGTTCTTCAATATTGCAAGCACTGTACGGGGGTTTCGTGTGAGAACTCCCATACATATTCACTCGAGGAAGACGAGCAAAAGGAAGTGATGGGCGTCGTGACCGAGACATTTGAGGGGACAATGAATCCAGAACAGGACAAAGCCACCTGCCCGTGGGGGAATCAACGTGTGCTAAACGTGCGCGCCGCTTATCATATTTCTTTTTGCACAAAATAAAAATAGAACGGAACCTCCCAACAGACGTATGATATACGTCTTTACATGCTATTTGTAGCCTATGTAAAGAGAAAATTGCGGTGAAAAAAGTTTAAAAATCAACGCACAAAATCTGTCATTATCTCTCGGTCTATCAGCCGTGACGAAGACCTTGCGAAAGATACTCGGGAGCACCTTTCTAACTGAAGCTGTTAAATTGTCTATATTTTTTTCTAAATTTCGTTGTTAAGTTAGAGATTTAGAGTTTTTGTAATGTAAGGGGTTTGATTTGTAAAAAATATATCGGTTCTAAACTATTTCCGAGATATATAGTGGTTGAAGTGTAATTTGAAAAAATTAATTGATCAACTGTAGTGCAGCGGACGTGTGTTTATCTCTATATACATTTTTTACATGGGGCTTTTTTCCTTAGTTGCTTTCCGAAACCGGTAGAGCCATAAAATGTGGAGTTTGTATCGGGTTTCATTTATTTATTTGGTACAATTGAGTTAAATTTGCAGACTCATCGTGATAGCATTCAATATCATGGAATTTGCAAAGTTGGCATATTTAAAAAATACTTGGGGATGATTTATCGCCCTAACTCTAATTTGATTCGTTTGGTGGGATTTAAACCAACAAATTAACAATTAAAGAAGTACACCTCGCCATTTTGTAGGTGACATTAATTAAGTAAGATTGAGTGGGAGTAATTCCGAGAGATATGTTGAGTGGATTTGCGTCCTGATAATCGCCACGAATGTCACCAAGAGGCTACCGTGGCCATGGTTCCGTGGTTCCTTCCGTTTTAAAAAAAGATTAAAGTTGCAATTTCACGTTGTCATAGAAGCGACCAGTTAGGGTCCATCTGAAAAGTTAAAACGCCTTAGCTGACAAATGAAATTTAAGCTAGTTACGGGAGTTTAAAGCTTGTGGAAAAAAACTAATTTCCTTCGCGCAAAAAGGTAAACAGTTCGACGATGCCAATAAATGATCGCCTATATGTTAAAGGGGCGCAAATGTTTACTGAAGATAAATGAATTAAAACCGCATTCGGATTTTTTTGTAATACCCAGGACGTTTCACTGTTAAATGAGTGACAAATATTCTTTTGTTATCAGTGCGCACAGAAAAACTAAGCTACGACTAAATAATAGAACTCATTACATCGTTCGTGTAAAAGTACATCGTAAAGGTGAAGGATAAATTCCTGTCATCTCCAACTTTTCCCTATGGAACATTGTTAGTTGAATTATCGGTGAAATTTGAACGCGTTCAGACGTTTTGAGCGAATAACCAGTTGCGTAAATTGACGAAAACGTCCTGGCTAAAGAAAGCCCCAACGTGTCATTATCCGGATAATTCCATGCCGTTTCCATTTTCGAAGAAATTCTAAGAGGTCAAGAAATCACATCTACTTTCTAGTCAGTCGCAGGGTAATTTAAGTTGTATCTATGGTACAGAGGAAACTGATTCCATTTTTGTGTCAGTCAAAAAGCATCCACTACAGGACACATTATTTAAAAATTTAATTGCTCTTACTTGGAATCGTTTAATAATGTCAATTAAAAGAGAAAGGATTTTTCATTGATGTAATTACGCATTAAACGACGCTAATTTCTGTAGACTTGGTATTGAAAGTATTTCGTATTTATGTATTATGTCTGTACTGCAGGGCCTATTGACAAGGCTATAATTTTTTGTGAGTAATGGAAATAGAAATTTCTTTAATTCAATGTACAGGTTATTTGTTACACAACATCAAAATAAAAAACATTTCTGTTTAATAGTAGAAAACTGTATGAACGTATAAAAATTCAGTCAGGCTTAAACAGAAACCATCTAGAATAACACGTTTTTCCAGTATCAAGTTCTATCAAATTCCAATGAAATGCAAATATGCCGTATTTACAAATTCCTATTCGATCGTGATTCTTGTAACAAGTGCACGTGATTGAAAATGTTTGTAGTGAAGTCATGTATACGATATATATACGCTCGCAGTATATTATTGAGAAGGCAATGTTACTGTCTAAATCTGCCTGTTGTTCAATAGAAGTAAAAGGTAGGGTAACGGTCTCCTACCACAATTGTTAACCCAAGTTATATTACAAACAACGATTATACACTAACGTACACCTGGAATGAAACAAGAATCCTCCACGCACTTAAAAACTACAGATTGCCTCTAGAGGTACAGAAAATGTTATTTAGATGTTGTGAGTATTACGGGGTACAAGCAGCTTACCCTATTAATCGCATTACAGCTTTAAGGTATCTCCTATAATTGTCTAATCCGATGCATTGGCGTAGGCGAATAGATCATTTGAAAGTTATAAATAAACCAAAACGGAGTTTATCCCTATTAATTAAATTTCATCTAATCCGACGTTGCACTGCAGCACAGAATAAGGGCATATTATAGTGATTAAATTTTGCTTGTTAAATCATTCATGTGATAGTTCTACTTTAATTTATGGGCACTTACGATTATTTTTTATAAAAGGTTGATTTAATTTGTTAGTGAAAAGAATGCAGTTAATCGGCAAAAAAATGCGTATGTTCATTGCAAAATTGATATAATTATGAGATAAGACTTTGATTTTGAATTTGATCGCGGGCGTTATAAGCCTTAGGAATTGGAAGTCGAGATTGAAATTTTTATGTTGTGCCGGGATTCAGATAACTGAGCTAGCTATGTTTGAGGTGTTTTGTGTATGGTTCATTCTGGCCGGGCCATTGCACACAGCAATTTTACTTGCTCACCCAACGTGGGGCATTGCATTTATTTTTTATGCGGCCCGAATGTTTGGGTCACAGCATTATAAATAATGTAATATTGCAACGATCACATGCTATTTCTTCTCCAAGTTGGCACCACATATTATTCTTTTTCCCTTTCAATGTGAACCTGCTCAATTTCGCAGTCTAAATGAGGCAGCTTTAGATACCCTGTTACGGAAGTTTATTTCAGTACAGGCGCTGGATATTTATACACACGCACGTCCTTTCCCATCTTATACCGTTCACTCCATCTCCTTTATTTGAATCCAAGATTATTGTTTTATTTATGAGATGCAATTTATTAACAACTAAAATTTATTAATCTTTCTGCACTTTGCTCTTAAGCCACTGTGTAAAATAATGAGAGGTGTTTCAACTCCCTGTCTTTAGTATAAGCACGAAGTGAATCCTCTTGATGCAATATAAGAGAAACGGAAATTATAGGCTCAGTCTCTCACATTTCCGCTCGTGGAGTCTTATGGAGTCCATTCATATACCAGTAGCACGTACGTGTGAGAAGAGTTTAGATTTATTAAAATAAGTGCCATCTAGGATGTACCAGCTTTCCTTTTAACTTTGGTACCTAATTGTTGAAGACGTCAAAATAGCAGAACAGCATGATATATTATTATTATTACATCTCTATTAGTTTTCGCATTTTCACTCTTACTTCTCAGTATAACGAAAATATTGATGTTACTTTCTATAAATCATAAAACTCATGGAAAAATGGTTTTCAAATTAATAAATGCCGTTTTCCAGTTACACGATACACCTTTAAGAAAATTAGCACAATATTGGTAGAGATCATAGTTGTATAATTGTCGCTTGCCATAAAAATTTCATGCTGTTACCTCCGCAAAAATTGCCAGGCTAAACGATATGGATTGGCAAATGGTCCCACAACAATAGCATCTAATTTGTGAGGTAGGTACTATGCATGTATTGCAGATGTAAGTATCCTAAATTGCTAAAGTCACAGGATTAAGGGGGATCTCACACAGTTCATTTATGAGCGTTTGCAGAGGTTTCATAGAAAAATTCCCCAGACTTTAGTTTCAATCACTTAGTGCTAAATGATACACCGATCTCTTCGCAAGGAAATTTGCGATGTGTCTATAGTAACACATTTTTCAAATTTATCGCAATATCAAGTGAAATATCGTGTTAAATATAGACAAAATGTGTCACTTTTCATACGTAGAATTTTGCATTATCGAAATAAATAATCGAAAAAGTGTTACTATAGAAACATAGAATTATCCTTCGTCTTTTCAACAAAAAAAAATTGAAAAGATCTGTAAAGAAATACGGCCGTGACAATCTTTCCACGAAACGTCTACCATGTATGGATTGTATGAATTTAACTTGCTGTTGTGTAACACCGCGCAATGCGAGTTTTAAAACTAAACTGGACGTATTAAGATCATTTTCTGGGAAGGAATATTTCGTTTGTCAATTCTAAATCAGAGACTACTTGCAATAGTATAAACAATTTTAATTCGAAATGTCTTCATTTAATGATTTAAGTGCAAATTGAGAACATTTCACTCCATGCAAGGATAGCTCGAAGGATAGTCTGGATAGTGCCCATAAAATTGAATTAAAAAGAAAAATAATTAGGAGTTAGTTTAGTTTACCCATTTTATAACTTCCAATGAAGCAGTTTTTTAAATGGCTGCAATTCTCAAATTCCAGGCTATGCAACAAAAATATTTGTCATATAGAATGAAAATTGTAACGTACAATTAGAGCTGGGCAGTATTCTTCGTTGTAAATATTGTGTAGTGTTCAATTACTTTCGAGTACATATTCAAATACTTTGTAATTAAATAGGCACTTTTATGGAAGCAGTATTTGTATTCTCAACTAAAATACTTTAACATATATTTTTTAGTGTTCAAATACTTTGCAAACAATTCGCATATTTCGCAAAGTATTCTAATACTTCACCAACAATTCAAATACCTTTCAAGTCATTCAAATACTTTGAGAACTATTTAAATATTTTTTTAAGTAGGTATTCAATGGAAAGTATTTAAATACTATCAGAAGGATTTAAATATTATTCTACAGAAATTCCCCTTATGTGATGGTTTTGTCCGCCCGTCTGTCTGTCTGTTCCTCGTCTAATTGGAGAATGGAAAGAGACAGGGATGTCAAACCTTCACCAATCTATTTCTATGAGTTCAAAGATCAATGCTATTGAATATGAGCTGAATTAAAAGTCTTATTTCCAAATGCGAACTGAGTGTCAAAAAATTCCCCCACTAAAAATCGTATGCGATACTTCATATGTTGTTTAACGATCGCCAAGATAGTTTATAATTTTGTATTATACTGTGTCTATCTGTCCGTGTGCATAATAACTTTGTTTAGAAACGTCAGATCGATTTAAAAATTGGTACACATGTTTCTTAAGGGTATAAGAAAGGTCGTTATTGTTTTTCAGTTACGAAGATGTAAAAATAGTGGATGTGTGAACATCTCGAGGATCATTCGGTATTCGACTGTATCGAATTTCGAGATGTGATGATAACGATATTGTTTCAAGCCACTGCACCACGATATGATAAAAGTAGTATTTTTATAAATGCATACATACTGTTTAAACACCGTAATAGGCTACTAAATGTAATCACCCAAAATGACATCAAGTGATCATGATGATGATGGATAATCTTTTTAATTTTTCCATTATTTGAGTGAAGTATTTGAATACTTTTTACTAATATATTTGAGCACTTGTCAAAGTAATGAAACACCTTTTTAAAGTATTCAAATACTTTTGATAGATATATAAAAGCCGGCGTTTAAATAAAATTGACGAATTATCAACTTCGGCATGACCTTTAGTTTTCAAACTAAGCGATGCAGGAATAACTCGATAGTACGAAGCTAATGCAGTACTCCCGAAGGCCCTTAGTTAGTAGTCTTATCTAATCTCGCTCCATCTAGATATCGGTAGGGTTATAAAAGGCACCCGAACGAGTTTTGAGTATAATAAAGTTTTGTATTTTTGGGGACGTTCACCTCGCCCCCATTAATTTTCGAATTATTTCTAAATCCAAAAAAGGCGACATAAATACCCAATAGAGCACAATTGGACCATAGTAGACAGAAAAAAATTGGTTGATTTTTGGGCTAATAGAAAAAGAACGCGCAAATTCTTGTATCAGTTATTCCGAAAAGTCAAGTTATTGATTATTAATTTCAGTATAATATTTAATTTATTCGGAAAGATAAAATGAGAAAAGGTTTGAAAGGTAATATCCAAAAGACGTTTAAACATACCAACGTTCTTGTATATTTTTTTAAACAAAAGTTGCTTGAAATTTGCATACAGGGTGGGCCATTAGTGCGTAGGTAGAAGATTGTGGGTTTATCAACGCGGCTACAGCCTCAAAATATTTTTGTTGCAGATTTTGATTCCTTGGTCAATTTGTATGTATTATGCGTGATATCTAAAATACGTCGTTTAGCCCGCAATTGGGGATTTTTTGAAAAAGTAGATGTGAAGTAACAATGCGATTAAAAGGCCGGGACTGCAACTGCATGAAATGTACTACCCTACTACCATTCGCCGAACGGTCAATGTTAAATTTTTTTGTGTGAAATCACTGCGTCAATGTTCAAAATTTCAATCAAAGGTAACTTGATTTTTATTAATAGAACTACAATTTTTTTATTGCATCAATTGTAGGATTTGATTACCTTTCCAACGATATAAGCATGTCGGTATTTACCTACCTTTTACATATTTTTTGTAGTTCAACAATTGAAACTTGAAACTTTGACATATGCCTGGCGTCGCCGCCTCTCCCAGGATTTAGTCAACTGTCGTGAGGATGCGTCCCTGGTAGACACTATCAGGGACGTTTCTCCACTACTTTGTTGCCATCGCGCTGGGCCGCGACATATGCCAAACAATGTGGTGGATTTTGTGGATTGGGGGGGTTGTGGGGGGGCGGCTAACTGGGTGTTATCCGACCCGAACGGGTACGGCCACAGCTTCGCCACTGGTATTCTGCCTTAGAGGGAACTCTGCTTTCTAGTGATAGCTTCTTATCCGGGCGTTCATTGGCTTCCGATGTTCCTATCCTTTGGTCTCGTTCCCTTCCCGGTTTTCCCTCGTGTTAGGCCCTTTTTATTGTTGTCCTCTCCCTGCGTTACTTTCTGTCCCCTTTTCCTCCTCCCCTTTGCTTCTTCCTCCACCTCCAGTATTCTTCTGCTTTCTTTCTTCCTTGATGTATTTCTTTGCTCTTTTCTTCCCATCTTCCTATGGTAATCCCCGAGACCTCTACCGTTTGGTTTATGGTGGTGCTCCATGTGTGGCAGGGTCGGCGTACCTTCCATTCCGAGGCACACAGAATCTTGGCAGCCCGTATGATATGGTCTTTGTTCCTCTTGTTGGTATGTCCAGTATCTCATCTGAATCATCTTCAGTCTCCTGGTAATCGTCTTTCTTTCTAGTAGTTCTCTTCTCTGCTTTCTTGTAAGGTTGCTGTTTTCTTCAGTATCCTGACTGCCTTCCACTCCGCCCTCCTCAATGTTCGTCTGTTGCTCCTTGTTAGCGCTGAAGTGTTAATTCCGTATAACATTGTCGGTGCTATGTTCGTGTTGTAAATCATCATTTTCCAGCTGCCCGGTATTTTCTTCTCTCGTAAGAAGTTCCAGATTCCGTGGGTGCTTCTGAATGCGTTGGATATTCTGTCTTGCACTGCGTTGTGCCTGCTGAGGGTGCTGTTTATGTACGTTCCCAGATATTTGATCTTGTGCTTCATGGTTATCTCCTTCTCGGCTATTATGGTCTTCTTTCCTTCTTTGTACTGGGGGTGTTGTTTCTTGGCACTCTTATCATCATGTAGCTCTTTTCGTTGTGTATTTGTAGGTCCACCATTTCCAGGTGTACCTGGTACCACGCTGGCCTGGACGAAGTCTTCAGTGTCTTATAAATTATCCGGGATTACAAATAGATCGTCCGCGTACGCCAGTAATGTCGGTAGTAGTAATTGGCCGCCTGTGCTAAGGTTCGTCACCACCATCCTTGTTTGTTCTATAGCATGGTCAAGTGCTATCGCGAAGAGCCTTGGGGAAACGGACATCCTTGTTTGATCCCCCTGCTTTTCCTTTGGTGTTCGGTTTTCTTCCAAAACCATTGTATACTAGTATACTCCCTTTGCCACGCGTTTATGGTTCTGTTGATTAGGAATTTGGGTAGTTCCAGCATCGCCCACGCTGTCATTGGTATATTATTTTCTGTTTCCCCCTTGTTTCCTCCTTTTGTATTTTTTGATGTGCCTATACCATTACATTTGAATTCATAGTGTTTTTCTATTTTCAAAAGCTGTCAGTAATTAGTAGGCCGTTAAAAATTATGAACACCAATTTAAATTATAAAACATTTCCCTGCAAACAAAACAAAACAAAAGAGACTCAGAAACCACTTCAACCCCCTCAAAGTATCCACCTCGCAGAATATTATTTAGTCATTCTTTAACGTTTAGGCAAAATGAGGTGAATCACTTTCTTCTATTATGTGCACCGAAACATTTTGAAGACCATCAAAAAGTACTTAAATATTTATAGTAAACAAAAACAAGTAAAAAGCACCGTTTAAATCACTTTTTTCAAATTCCATTTTTCTAATAAACTTAACTAATCAACCAACAATGCTAATGAACCAAACTGACAAATCAAATCCTACATTTGATGCAATGAATAAAAATCAAGTTAGCTTGTGATTCAAATTTGGAAAAGTGACTTTTAACACAAAAAAGGTGTAACTTTGACCGTTAGTACATTTGATTACTAACACTGCAAACACGGCTCATGAAAATTTAAACTCAAGATGCATGATCGAACAGAACCGCGGCGTGTCGTGTTGCTTACGAGTGCATAAGGACAGCTGCCCACCCCACATATAATGATATAATAGTACATTATACATCAAGGGAGAGAAATGCATTATTTTTCCCGCGGTGCGATTTGTAGCCAGAGGGCGAAGCGAAGCGGAGCCCGAGGGCTACAAAGCACCAAGGGAAAATGGCATTTCGCTCCAGAGGTGTATATACTATTTTTTGCATTCGCGTCGACGTTTACCTATACTCTTTAAATGAATTGATGGTTCTTTGAAGATTATAACCACATATTAATCAGGTTAGTGGAGAATTAAGTATAACCGTGGCAACCAATAAATTAAAATTTAATCATGTTAGTCGAGAATTCAGATAAACCATGGCAACAGATAAACAAACAATGTTTGCTGTTGAAAAAGTGCGTGAATTAAAATGGAAGTTGCGGGTTGTTCTGAAGAACCTTATGAAATTACAAACGCCGCTAACGCCGCTGTCGTGAATTTACTACCTGATAAGTCGAAAAAGTTGTATGAAGCAGCATATAAAGGTTTTAAAGACTGGTGCATAGAAAAAGATGTCGCGACCGTCACCGACAATGTTATGTTGGTTTACTTTAGCGAAAAAGCCAAAAAGTACAAATGTTCAACGGTATGGGCACAATATTCCATGGTGAGGTCTTGTATGCTCATTTACGACAATGTTGACATCAACAAATTTCCAAAATTGATATCATTTTTAAAAAGGAATTCTGATGGATATTCTCCGAAAAAATCGAAAATATTTAATAGAGAAGAGGTGGAAAAATTCTTGCTTGAAGCTGACGATGATACCCATCTTATGCGAAAGGTAAAATTGCGTTTACTTAACGTATTAAACATTGCTAACCATTTCCTCTTTAGGTTGCGTTGATTTTTGGAATATCTGGCGCATGTCGCACTGACGAATTGGTCAATATGACACTGGATAACGTTGAAGATGTGGGGTCTTCTTTCATAATTACCCTGCCACATACAAAAAACAAAACATCCAGAACGTTCGTTATAGCGAGTAATGAAGGCGGTAAAGTGGATTTTCTTCAGATAATTCGCAAATACACGTCCCTTCGACCTGGAACTAACCATGGACGATTTTTTGTTTTCTACAAGAACGGAAAATGTACTCAGCCGGTTGGGAAAAACACGCTTGGCAAGGTGCCAAATATGATCGCCAATTACTTAAAATTACCAAACCCAGAACTCTATACGGGGCACTGCATGAGGCGTTCCTCCACCACTCTATTGGCGGATGCTGGAGCTGACATCACCACTATAAAACGGCATGGTGGGTGGAAGTCCACCACAGTCGCGGAAAGCTACATTGAGAACTCTGTGGCCAACAAAACGAAGATTGCAAATCAGATTATTCAAGGTAGCACTACCTCAAATGTCAATATAACATCGGGAGCCAGTTCTGATTCGAATCTATTGATTAATAAAATTCCAGCGGTAAATTTTACAAAATGTGAAAATATAACGTTTAATTTAAATATAAACAATGTACCTTTTTAAGTTTGAGTTAATATAACCTATATAAATATCAGGGAGTTTTCATTATCATTATTTCTCAAGGGACTGAAATGCAATTTCTGTCCCTGTTTTGTGATCATAGAAACGGATTTTTACCCTCGCGAGTGCAAAAACCATATTATGCACTCCTCGTTCCCCTGAGAAACTTCGTCCGACTGTGAGATCAGCCTTAATTTAACACGAGGCCTGATTCGGAATTGCCTAGAATCATGAAACAAAGTTGGGAGTTTATTTTCGTTGAAATATCGTCGTAGTTAACAGCATCTCTATACTAATTCGATTTCCCGTCATTAATTTATGTAAGTGCATTAAGTCATTAATCAAGGATACCTAATTAAATTGTGGTTTTTGCCACGTATATTAGGTAAACACGGTAATTAAGAGCAAACTGGAAATAAATTTAATTATTTGATCGCGATCAAATCAATTAATGTTCCCTTGAATTCGTTTTTTTAAGCGAGATACTATAGATCAGATTTTGCCTCGAAATGGCTCGGTTATATACGAATAATAAACTGTTTTCCTATCTAATTTTCTTGATTACGCCTTCAATACAAATGGTGGAACTGCGACGCAATCAGTAGTTATTTGCTTTTAAACGTCCGTTAACAAAAGCGTATTTTAGGCGAAATACGCCAGAATCAATCTTTAATTACATGTACTAGACACAAAAGCAAAAGACAATAGCACACTCTTAACCGGCGGCGAGTTTTACCTCTAATTATATCCCTTAATCGCCCCTTTACAGATATACAACGGTACATTGACTTCAAGCTCTACATTCGTCGAGTTTAAGGTAAGGGACGTGTAAATATTTAAAGTGATCTCTAAACATAAAAACTATTTGTGTTTTAAAACTTTAAACTAGGACTTTATAAAACCATCCCTCCTTCATTGGAAATGCATTTCACATACTGATCCCCTATCATTAATAGGCCATAAACGAGTTGTTAATAGATCAACCAGAAACGTGCGTGCTTCAAAGAGAGATAGAAAGACAGCTTTTAATCCCCAAACTTTAGAATTCACCGTTTGACGTAGTATAAAGTTTCAACCCCGTTTGACAAGGGTTTGTACTCTAAAAATAATAAATGCTGCGTGCCCCGCATTTAAATCCTTTAATTTATTCGTAGGTATATGTAGAAGATTCCATCGCAACCGATACGCTATTTGAGAGATAGCCTCGAAGTGTTTTATGTTACTCTGAATAAAAGTTACTTTGAATAAATATTTCTTAAAAGTATACGTGCCCTACTATGATCTAGGAATTGTGTTTGTGCATAATTTCTTTTCCAGTATGAAATCTTTATGTAACTTAAATACAATCTCTTACGTCATTCTAAAAAAACTGTAGGAGCAGTGGTTCCATATTGAGGAAATATTCCTCAGAAGTTTTCAGAAGTAAACCAACATTCTGTTACCCTCCTTATTGTCAGTCGCGTACCGACAAGCCGTGCCGGGTACACGGTATATAGTAAATACCAACATTTAAAAGAAGAATGGCACACTAACTTGTGCCCTCCTTTAATGTGAAAATATTCATTGCTAAAGCTGATTATGGGTGAATATGGATCATCTCCAATTATATCTAATTTATTCCTATTAGCTTTCTTTTACAATACACAGCATTGTGTCGTTTAATGTTTCCATACAGTTTCCTACAAATCTAGGGTGGAAATACAATACAACGCCATTATGTGGCTTACTTGCTGAATCCGCCATAAATTTTAAAGTTTGAACTGGTAAATATTTGCTTCCGTGCCTCGACAAAGGCGCCTCTGTTTGAATAGACAAAAGTGCACGTAGAAAAATATATGAGCATCTCATTTTGAAATTCAAATACTCTGTCGCTGCTGGGAAATCAATTATTACGTGTAAAATATGAACGAAATGCGGATCTATTTATTTCCTTTTCTAAAGCCAACTTTCTACGGGTAACTTATGTATTTTTGTTATGGTTATCGGATTCTATTAATAAGAAATGGAAGAGCACTTAAAAATACATTTGTCAAAACTCATCACCGCTGTAAAATTTATTCATAATTTATTTGGCTTTGAGGTGACTGGTTCCTTTTAGTAGTTGTCACAGTAGTCGATGTTTGTGAAATAATTGTAAAATTACTTGTAAAGTTCATGGTATTATCACAGTCCCTGTTAGACTAAAAGATCATGTGAAAATTATAAACTTACTTATTTTCAGAACTCATCAGGCTTACGTTAATTTTGGGTGCTGATGATTGGACAGCCATGGAAATAATTCCAAATCTAAAAAAATGAATAACCTAATAAATAATCTAATAATCATAAGGGGAATTACTCTTTCTTTAAATCAAAATGAACAAATGTAAACCTAATAAACATTCGAAATGACGCACACAAATAAATCAGTTAATTTAGTTCACTCGTATTTTGCAATCAAAATGCCAGCAATGGAAAAATGTACCTCTTTAATTGTTGCAATTGAAGCAAGTCGCTGACCTCCACCGGATGGTGCTTTTTATGGCTGTTACGTTATCTCAATTGTGCACTTGCACGAGTTTTTCCCGGGAAACATCGGCTCGTATCTAATTTCCCCATGTCTGCTTTCTGGAAGACTTAACGTAGTGATTTCGTACTATTTTGACTGTGTATATCTTCTTTGTAGAAATCTACCTAAATTTAATACTGGCCGGTGAAAAATAACTGCGGGCTGATTAAAATAGTTGCGTGCAAAATGGAATACTACATATTTCCGTAGATGCCGCTGACGTAATTCTTCTTACTCAGAACACCAATGCTTTTGTTAGTTCTCGCAGAAAAGAAGATTCCGCACTACACTTCTTTACGTAAAGTGACCTTTTAATTCAATTATCCCTTAGTGGGTACGCCACCTTAATAAGCCCCCCCCCCCCACTCCCGGTACGATTATGAAATTAATAAAAATGGCTTGAGCACACCTTCATTAATTCATAAACCGCATTTTTGTTAGCGACCGCCGATTAACTTTCAAACTCCTCCTCAATATCAGCCGGTGACCAGCATCGACCTTTTTATCATTCGATCTTGACATACGCTAGTAGTATTATTAGCATGTAATGACGCTTCTTATTCAGAGGGTTTACGTTTGCGACACGAACGAGTGAGTGCCCTAGTAATCAAGAGTTTGTGTTTGACATATGACGTTGTAGTGTTATCATTTCCAATGTCTCAGAGGGTTGTAAGGACTGTGAAATCTGTGATTTTTTCCACATTCGGTAGATTGCGTAGAGTAACGCAAATATATAGAACACTGTGCGTGCTATTATACCTCCAGGAAAAAGCGTCGCCGATGAGTGCCTTGTGCGAGATTTCTTTGTATTTGATTCTCTAAATCCTTTATTGAAGGGCTCGAATGTCTTTGAAAGCCTGCATAGTGTATGGTAACTAGTCTTTGATATATATGTAGGTAGTGAAATACATCAAAAGCAATCCGGTAGCAAAGGAATACCATCGTATAAACTACGGGTAGGTGATTTAGGTTAAATCTGTGCAACATTTCTTGCACCTAACCTCGCATCTCATTATTCGACATTGAAAAACATTCTGTGGCTCTAATTAGTAGTAGTAAATCTGTCGCTTGCAATCTATCCTGCCTAGACACGCCGCAACACTATTAAAGCGTGCGTGACTAATCCGCAATTTAGGTAAATCCTTTGAAGTAAATGTAAACGTTATGAACCTTTAACTGCCAAAAGCAACAATGACGATGTGTTTACAAATCCAATGCCTGTCATGTACAGTTGTATATTACATGCTGCCACCGCGTCGCGTCAGTAGCAAAAGGTTGAATTTTATTAGCACCCACAACACGACCATTCATGACAGCACAGCATATATTTACTCTCGTACATGTTAAGTAACTATGTACAATTCTTAACTATTAAAAAACGCATACGGTTGTAATGAGGAGGAGTAATCTAGGGAGTAATAGTTAGGTAGGCTATTGTAATTACATTATTTAATTTACGGTATAAAGTATACGAAGAAATTTCAATAACACAGTTGAAAAAACATTTGGATTGCTACAGGTACTTACGAAATAGTTTACTGGAAAATTAGGAGACTTTCCATTTTGATGTTCATTCATACGTACGCGTTTCCAGCGATCATAGGCATACAAAAGCAAAATGATTCTTACTGCGCTTTTGTTTTTCTCAAAGTAATCAACAAACATCTATCCATCATGTACCGAAACAATTTGAACCGGTGTTATTTAAAACATTTTTCGATAGAGACCTGCAGGGTGTTCTATACTTTTCGGACAACCTGTATGTGCATAGATTGCTTATGCAATGATGGAAAATCAGGGTTATCCCAGACATATTATGTTGGTAAACATTTAAACTCGAAACACAATCTACATGAACACTTGTAATAAGAGGGACAGATATCGTTTTAGCAGGAGAAATAAACCTGTATTAAATTAAAACTGATAAATCATTGGAAGAAACTTTTAATTTTTAATATTTACAGACATTTTAATAAGGGTTTTCACGATTAGGTAACTTTCTGGAAGTTAGATTAATATCCAAGCATTTAAGAGCCTTAAGAGAGATAATTAGTTCGGAAAATCTTATCTCTTTTGAAAAGCTAAAATACTTCCCAGGACACATAATTAAAATGTATATTTTAACATTTAGCACAGTTTGAAAGTATAATTGTGTTCTAACTGAAATAAATATTAGAATATTATTGAGTTTCATCGCCCCGATTAAACTGTGAATAGCAAATAAAGTGTTCTTAATAGATATAACGATATTGAGTGTCGGGAAGTTTTGCTGCTTTAAAATTTAATATCCCTAAGTGACTTTATTGCTGTAGAAATATAGGTTTTGTTCAGTCGAGTTGAAAAATTATTTTTTTAAAAGCCTTTCGTTAAATTTTATTACCGTCAGCGACAATTTTCTAGTATTGGTAGGTAGGGCGAAATAATTTTTCGTTTAAAGTTGAAAGTAGGAAGATCGATCGATCCCATGTAAACTCTTAGCAAACTTAGGGCGGTATATCAACGTAAGCTGCTGCGACTTTTTGCTGATTCAACGATCGTTCATACAGGTACCAAACGTACTGGTGCGTAAAGGTTTCAGATATCTTCGCATTACAGCATGATGGAAAATTAACGCGAAATTTGAATGGAAAGTACAATCAAACAATTAGCAGTAATCGGTTTACGTTCGAAAGCTTCGTTATTTTATTTGTGCAACTTTCTCTGATGTGCGTCGAGATTTTCCACCCATTCGTTTAATGGGATAGGCAAATAAAGAATATCGCCGTGGACCTGAGATTTTGGCTAAAAGCTTTGTACGGAATGAGATTTTAAATGGAGGTGAATAAGAAGGGAGGCTGTAACATAAACTGTAAAGATACGCCATCAACGTGGTTGATGAAGTAGAAGGCAGCTGAAATGGTCCTACTTTTAACTCATTCTATGCTTGTTCATCGATTTCTTGATGGAGTCTTGTCAGGTTTATATACGACTAAAGCTACTGAAAACCACATCTCTCTTAATTACAAAAAAGAAGGTAATTTAATTAAAATTATCCTGCCACTTATACGAATGCTTTTCAGTTTGAATGAATTTACGAAAGCTGTAGGTATGTTCTCTCATTGCTAGCGCTAATGTACTATAATTACAAGAATTTTTTGGAATTGAACTAATTTTATATAAGCTGTTTAAAATTTATGGGCTGAGAATTTAAACGTTTGGGACGATCGCAACACAGGAATAGCGCTAACATATAATCTGTATGCAAAGAATTGTGACGCAAAGCTAATGCTTCAAACCCGAGCATTTTACGATGAGTCCTTCGAGAGTTATACTCCGACTCCGACCGGCCGAACACCCAAAGTGAATTTATATAAAAGCTACTTTTCTTCAAAAACGTAAGGTAGAACGCATGGAATTCTAATTGCAATCTTCCGAATATATTGATATCAGGCGATTGGATTCATTATTTGAGGATTCCCAAGTAATTAGTTTGGACGGAATTTACTTACACTCCTAGTGAGGATATACATTTGCGTTCTTCCTTTCTTATCTTAAGTACCGCCATGTGGATTTCGTTTACTTAGAGCGTATCTTCTTTATTGTAATTTCCATCGACAATTGTTGCTTCATCTACGATTAACCCTTTCATATAAAAGTTAGCTAAATGTTTGTCATCAACGGTTACCAGTGATTTCTGTTAGGGTAGTTCCGGTTGAAATTCAAGTTTAACAACCATTTTAAGGACCAGTTCAAGTTGCTATATTTTAGTACAGGCCATTAACGCATCATTAACGAAGGAAATAATAAAAAATTGCAAATTGGTGATAAGCTCAATACAAAACTAAATAAAAAGAGGAATCTTTTCTATAAACGTTTTTGATAATTTAAAGTAACAGAATATACGGTGTGTCTTTTGTATCAAATTATCTACTCTTAAAAATAATTATATTGAGCTATTTATATATGACATTGAATATACGAAGTATCCAGACAAGGTCGATAAAAACAATATGACCACTTCAATTTTAAATTAAATTTTACAAACACTTCTTGTAAAACCTGTTATCCGTTATTTTAAGTTAAAATCAATGATATGTAACAGAAAATTATGACAGAACTTTTATTTTTAGTACATTACAAATACAATTATTATCAATTACCATCAGTTCATGGCCCAATTCTTACCCACCTTCTTGATCAGTCAATAACTCCGAATGAGCAATAGTGAAACTGTTGTCAATGTGTAAGATAATATGTTGCAATTGATTGACAATAACTTATGCCAAATATAAATCGTTGCAAAACAAAGGACTGGTTAGGGTACAAGTATGTATTTAATAAGACAAGGTAGCGGTACATGTAAAATTACAACAGCCAACGGAAGAATGTTTGTTAGCAGGGTCTCGTCCCCGAGATAGGCAATTTGCTCTTCGTCCAGGGAATTCAAGCCTACAGTTAAGAGATGAAGTCAGTCATGGGACTAGGTGTCGTAACTAATGTGGTTACAGTTATTTACCATCCCCGTGACCGCCTCATTCACGGCGAAAATGTTAGTTTACAGTAAAAACACATCAAACAATTCGATAACTTACACATATTTAAACGAATGACCTTCAATTATAAATGTAACTTGGGCCAAGATCATAAAATCGAAACAAATTTCTCGTACGCGTGAAGCATTGAGGTTGAATTATGACAATGTTTAAACAAAGATCGAAAGTCATAAAAAAATAAAATGTTGTATTCAAAATACGAACAATTTGTAAAGAAATGCAAAGATACTACTATCTGCATTAAATAATACAAAAATAACAAACATTTACGGAACGATGCTTAAACAAGATGCCCAAACGGAGCAAACGTTGGTCCTCTCAACAGCTTTCCCCTGGCCATACGACGCTCAAGTTTTCTATTGTCTGCGCCGTGATTCCTCCAGATTTGAATGCAACTAATGGGAGTTAAGTCTGTATATGTAGGGATGCCAGGGTTACTGTCCGTATTTTAGCAATAATTTACAAACGTCAAAATTTTACCGAGGTTCAAAATTAAATATTTATTAAACTGTACCTACTAATTTAGAAGAAATATAAAATAATGCCATTTTGCATATTTTGTATGTAAAAACTTGTCGACTAATATCGTCGAGTTGGTCGGAGATTTAATTTCCAATAGTGCCAAGAATGTAGGTAATGGAGAAGGGTTTTGGTACATAGAGGTACAGAAATGTTGAAAAAGGTATGATCGTTCAGAGGTATATTCAAAATCCTTCTCGTGAAATTGATCGTCATTTTTCGAAATCGTGCGTAAAATGATTGTGAGGATTTTAAATGAAAAGATTTCATTTCCAAAATGTGAATTTAGGGATAAACCTAAAAAACTCTATGATGTCTTTAATTTACCTTGTTTCTGTGCTACCTCAAATGGTATTGTAAATTTAGAGGGGCCATTACCCATTTACTAGTGCAGTCTCTGTAATATATAAAGGTGAACTATTGTAAAAGCAGTCTTGCTGACGAGCATATTTCCTCCCAGAATCATTAAAATCAATTGCTCACAGCGTTAACGTACCCATTGTGTGAAATGTTGGGAAAATATTACACAGCAAATAGATTAATCGGCATTAGAGCATTGTTACGGCGCTTTAAATACCATGTGGCGTTTCAATTTCCTACCTACACATTCCATTAACATGCGAATAATATCGTTTGCACACAAATTTCCGTGAAATGCCGCTTTCATTGCCAGAAAAATTTGATGTAACGCTTAAATACCTTGAAAACTTGTCATTTGAAGTTTTTTAAGCCTAGAACTCATTCTCTTGATATTACACTTATTTTTCTTAAACTATATTAATGTATAGTTGAATAAAGTTAACATCGGAATTACTTCTTAGGGAATACGTGTACACTTCTTTCGTGCTGCGCTTCTTATAATCTTTTTAAAGTACGATACAGTCATTAACGTTAGCATGGACGTTAGAAAATGTCACGACCGTCTTCATAAGTGGAGAATGTTAGTCACTGATTCGCAAACATAAAATGAATCACAAAAATGTTACGGGGGGATCATATTACTGCAGTTACAATGCTGCAAAAATTAGCACTGAGCCGCTAGGGGTGAGTTCTTGTCTCAACCACTATTTTACAGTAATTATGCACGTGCACGAGAAAATTATACTATTATTATATTATATTATTAATTATACAATTCATTTTTGGGTCAGTTCGAAAATCAAAAGAAAGAACATTTAAAGAAATATGGTAATGGCGTTGAAATGCAAATTGTGAAAGCGTTGGATTCTAACCAATTTACCAGTAAATGCTGAAAAATAATTATTAATAAAAAATATTAATATATTGTAACGTAAATTTAATTACGTGGTTTTATTTTGTTCACAACTGACAATAAATTTTTAAATTTAAAACAGTAATTATCATTAATTATCACTTACAATTTGGAACATAACACGTACGGTGACGGGACGAACTACAGGTTAAGCTTTATGTTCATTTCATTTTCCAATTGACTCCGAGTTGACATTTCTGTAATTTTAGAGCAAGTTTTTTATTCACTGATTTAACTTACATTCATTGATTTAAAAAGTCTGAAAATGAGCCTTAACCGACAAGCAGCTCGATTTACAGTAAAGCTGCAAAACCTCTATCATTTCGTAATTTAACCTTCCGTTAGGGTTTGTATCTCACCACAATATCGACTTCCATTAATATCTAATGTGAAATATCCAACACACCCTTACAGTTTCATTTTTCACGTTTTCTCCAAAAGCCACAATGATTAATTGAACGGAAAGTATGCGATGAGTGATTCAGGACAGTGCTCTTTTCACAAAATTTCACCAATTAAAACAGATCAAATGCAAGAGTGTTTTAAGCACAATTATTTACTTGCACGTTCCTAAGGCTCTGAGCGGAGATTAAGGGTGACTAATCGCTTTTAATTTAGTGTGAATTACTAAAAAAAATGTCCTGATGAGTACAAAAACTAACGATTTATCTTTGGAGCAATGTGTTATCAAAAAGAGACGGAATATTTCAAACTTTAAACGATTAATAATCCATTGACAGGCTGTGCCGCAATTGCCGTTATTGAAAAGAATGTCCGTAATATATTATGATAAATTATTATTCTTCCCTTACGCTTTATAAAGCATAAATTGTTTTAGTAATCTCCAATATCCATACTGCCGCATCCAGAGCACTTCCTTTTAATATCAATCTTAACTTTTTTAATAACTTAATACACGTCTATTGTCCTTGTCGTGGCGAAATTGAATTTTAGTTCCTTAAACCTTTTTCGATTAATATGAGAATATTAAAGTTGAGCGAAATACCTACCCTAATGGCAGTTATAATAAAAGCTGGCACTCAAAGTTAAACTTTTATACCGATGCGAATTATTGTGCGTTATTGTCTAGTTATAAGCTGGATTGATCTACATTGTTAATATTTGAAAACAAGTTGGAAAGTACTCGATGCGTCGAGCTACTTACGCGCGTTTTTGTGCAACGGATCGAGGATTTATTAGCAAATTCATTTTATAAATATAATCTCCATGCAAATAATGGTGACACAAAGCTAATGCTTCAAACCCCAGCATTCCACGTTGATTCCTTCGAGACTTACACTTAAAAAAGCTTCGAAGCCGACCGCCCGACCGACGGACCGCACAGCCAAAGTGAATTTATACCGTGCTATTCATTAACGAATAGACATAGAGATTTATATGTATCGGTTTTCCCTAGATCTACTTGTAAATGACAAAATCTGTTCTGCATGAAATGCAAAAAATTAGGCACCATTCAGAAGATATTTTGTCTTTTAAAAGTAGAGTAGTAGATAGTCCGTTAATGTTCACGTTTCTTATTTTCCCTTTTATTTTAAAACATGTGGAAGTAGTTTTAGAGTATGTTTGCACGATCGAGATGCATGCAGTGATAGAACAAAATTATTTAATTTTTTGTCGAGGGTCATCTATTCGTTTTAAGTTTGAGCTTGCAAGAGGGAGAGAAAAATGTCCACAGATAAGGTGTTTCTTTCTTACCACTTCCTGATTAAAGCGATTATTTGCACAAGATTCCCAAAATTGATAGGTAAGATCCTAACGTTTACAATGCAATGCTCCTCCCAAAGTGAAAGGGTGTATAGAAAAAGCGTTCGAATGATTGGGATTGTCTGGAAATAACTAATAGACCTCTGTTGAACGCTTTGTGTTTTAGAGAGGAAACTCCAAGTTCATCATCTGTTCGCTTGGGAAGCTTCCTTCCTTTCGTGGTGGGTACTATTTTTTTTACCACTTACTCTCTGCCAAATTGTATATAATCATCAGGGCTGTCACGAACCTATCTAATGAAATATATACAAGCTCTGGGGTCATTCCACCATCACGTTAAAGAAATCTTCCTGTATTCTGACAAATATTTATACCTGTATTACGACTTCCTTGTATTACAGGGGCCGCTACAAACCAAAATTTTTACATTTCTCAAAATGAATTTATTTTCATCAGAATAAAATTGTACATTTTATGGGAGAAATGTCACCAATGCACAGTTTTAAAAAATCCTGCAAAAAAGTATTAGGTAATAATAAGGTATGAATTTTTCTGGTTTAATAATATGTTTTGTGGCGCACTAGAGAGTTAGTGATTATTTACAATTACCTTTTATCGCAGTTTCCTACCCTTGGGTTCTCAACTTTCATATCTCTTCTGCAGTTATTTTTTAGCATCCAAGAGTTACGCGAGATGCTTATGCTCTCTCACAATCGATCGATCGCTCGCTCAACGGCTTCATGTCCATTGATTTAAAAGAGGTGGGATGGACTGATTACGATGAAATTTTGCAGATGGATTCTTAATCAAATTTGTAGATTGGAGTTCTTGAATTGGCAATGTAGGCAAAAAATAAAGAAAGCCTTTTTGACATCTCCGTTTGTTATGAACCGAATTGCATGAAACGCAAACTGGGCATAGCGTTAGCTATATAATACGCAATGCTAAAAGTTGGCCCTAATTGATTTTACATTCGCAGTGTTAGGATGTTAGCGCATTTTTCAATTTAATTGTAAAAATGTAGCATTCCAGTGAATAGAGAGGGGTTACCTTACAAACGGTTCGGCAATTCTAGATTTCTGATATGTTGTATTGTTTAAAATGCAAAATGCACAATTCCTCCCCGTTCCTGCTCGCAGCCATATTGATTAAACCGAAAAAAAAACCGCACATCGACATCATCGACATTTTGTTTGATTCGGATTCCTGGTGCTTCAAAACGTGTATTTTTTAAAAATAATGTTCGTTTCTCCTTTTACATTGTACTTTACTCCTTTACATTCCTATTTTTACTTCTTGACAGACGTTGATTCGAGTAAGGTACATTACTATTGAAAATTGATAACGCTTCCGGGAAAACATCACTTGTACTCAGGCTTGTACTTGAAAATTCCACACACTTCTTGTAGAGTCGAACATTACATTTGCATGTGCTTTATTCCAGACAAAAACTGTGATTAAAATGCACCGGTAGACACAGACCTTCCTCTACTATCTCAAGATATCGATTAAGTTCTTGAGGGAGATAGTTCTTTGAACCGTCTTTCCGAGTTCATCTTGTTTGAAAACTGCCAATAATGTAAGTAGTGAGTGCGAATTCCATTCCAAATGTCACTGTCTAGCATTGTAAACGAGCTGTTCTATTTTGGGGTTTAGTACCTAACACTGATGACAGATTTGCACAACGCGGCAGCTCGGAAGCAGACAACAGATTTCATTTGAACGTACTGCACAGCTTTAAATCCACTTTTGAAGAACTTGATCCTAGAACTATCCATGCAAAGTTATAATCGATCTTCGCCAATGTATCACGTGACAGGTTTGGCAGATGCGCTGCTATGCCGCTGATTCTCTTGCAATCCAGACACCATTAGCATATTTTATAAGGGTGACACATTGCATTCAAAGTGGATTAACGTTCTGTGAACTTTGTCTAAATATTAATTCCTAAACGACTACTGTCATTAGGTTTATTTCACAGAAGGCACAGTTAATGCATTTTTTCAAATGTATAATTAATTAGTTCTTTATAATGCAAAAGGAAGAGTTTTTTCATTATTCAATTTTCTACTGATTCAGCTACAAGGATGAAGGTATGCGTCTCGGGCATTCCATTGTCAAGAACTTAGAGCATTCCTATTGTATCGAAATGTCGCTTTCCTCTTTTGCCTTTAATTAAACTTATCAGTTGCATTCAATTGGACGACGCGACAGTCTGATTTCACAATAGCAAGTCCTTGACAATGGTTTGTATGTAATGTTTGCTCTTTTGTTGCATATTGTCGGTTGTTTAATTAGGTACGTCACTTAAAATACCACTGAAGTGGCACGTGGATCGTAATTTCATGCAAAACTGCCCTTCTCGTACTTACATTAAAACAAAAAAATCCTATCGGAAACCTTCACGACAGATTTGAATGCGCAACCAGCATAACACTGTGTTTAGGAAAAACATTTTAGGTTAATTGTACCCGAGACGACTGCAATACGACATCACTTCTAAACGATGTTGCACTCTACAACAAAATTCCAGATGCTAACGCTGTGTTAAATCACCTTTCTATACAAAATTTACTTGTTGGTTATAAATCTACTACGTTCTCACGTGTTTTTAATCCCTTATAAATCATGCTGTTACCTGCTATAGAATTCCCAAAAAATGTGGGAAAGGAACTCGGATTTCTTAGCTGGTCGGCGTACTTGGTTGATAACGTCTAAGAATTAAAACGTCTTTATTTTATTATCAGGCTCCCTGACATTCTAAAAATCGGGGACCAATCTTGAAATTCAAGTTAATTAAGCGCACTTCATTTGACACTAGATCGAATCTAACCATACGAGGTATGCTACAACACATCTGATTAGTTACCGGTATTTATGCTCATTCAAATGGCCGGGCTGAAATTGTCAAATTCGATAGCCCAAAAATGCCCATTGTTACATAGAATTTGGGCCAATCGCAAAAGGTCTGTGATAACGAAATGAACTGTACGACCTTGTAGCTCTACGGTTAACATTATGAAGTTAAAATTTGTTAGTAATTAATTATCGGAGCTGAAATTCTATAATATTAATCTTCCCCTGCTTTATTATAGAATTGATCATCTAATAACCCATTTTCAACCAAGGCTGCGCTTCCAACCAGATCATACCCTACATACGGAAAAAATTCATGTCTGAACCCGGAATCGAACTAGGTACCCTTATTGCAATAGTCGGGCATCCAATCCACTCATCCAACCGGAGCGGGAAAAAATAACGCGGTGCAGATTCTGCAGGAAGTGTTATGGTCATAATCCGAACGAGACTATGAGCCGCAGCGCTTAGACTGGGCTACTTTATTTTCTTCCCACATCGTAGAACATACATTGTGCACCATCGAGGAACTTAAGATTAATTATATTTCCATGCTTTATTAAAATGACCACTAAACTTTTTTTACCTATCCAGCCTATCCTAAAAGAATATTAATACATGTTAGGTACCTAAATTATACCCCTTAAACAATAACACATTATTTGACGACCATAATTGATCAATGTATGGGCTGGTCATCTTAAAAGTAAATGACAGCTGGGAAATGGTATAAAACTGCGCAATGTATCGAATTCTTATTTCTATATAAAGAAAATGGTCTGGGCGCAAAACATAAAATAACTCAATATCATATTAAATGAACCTCTATAAATTTTAGGGAAAGGATGAAAGTTAAAATCGATAATGCGAATGGAAGAGAATATAATATCAGCAATTTCTGTCTTATATAACTAGTTTAAGACAAATTTTTCCGACAGTTAGCTGTATTCATATAACCATATAATGATGTTTAACGTTGAGGGTTAGATCAAATGCATGGCATAAATGATCCCACTTTAGTGGCTGTTAAACACCCTAGTATTCTCTACGACATAAATTTGTTTTATTTCTTAGCCAATTTTCCATTACTACAGTGCGAAAGATGGTTCAAACGATAATGCAGCTCTTGTTTCCATAAAAAGGTCGAAAGCTTTGAAGAGCCGTGTAAATGCTTTTATCACTATGGGTAATTTATCTGTAAAGCAAACCTAGTGTTGGAGAAAATATATGAGGATCTAATGAGTATTGTTTATCAAACGATATAGGCTGGAAGCCAAAATTTAGAAGCTGAAATGATCTATCGCACCCTAGACAACACGTTTTAACTGAAATTGAATCGCAGGGAATTTCAATCATCAAAAGGCTTACATTGCTTGTCGTTGTCCTTGCATAGTCTGTGGGTATGCGTTGTAGAAAATGATGACATAAAGAGCTTGAAGCAAATGGAGAAATTAACCAAACGTCCTGTTAATGGGATCGTATACTAAGCTAAGATTTACGTATCGTTATTGTGAATCGCAATTCTTAAGCTCACAGATACGTAGGTATGCAAAATTTATGTTTCTATGAGCCGGTGGTGTAAATTACCAAAGGGAAATATATTCATTCATTGTCTAGGTATCAAGCGCAATTCGTACTTTTCCAAAATCCGGTTTCTGAGGTCACCTTTGCTGTTGTGCAGTAAGGGCGTGGACGATTGTACGCTTTTACAAAATTGCATAGCGCAGCAACTGCAAAATCAATTCAATAATTAGGTAATCAAGCGTAATATCTATATCACGAAGCCTTCATTGTTATTATAACTGGAAACAAATAGTATTTTAAAGTTCATCCCCGGCATTTTCATTTTATGCCTATGTAAATTTTCCAGCCGACACATTAAATTACAATGCGAAGTAAAATTAATTTAATTTAGTTTGTAAGGAATTACAGGGAAAATCATTGTTCAAAATTAGCGACACTTACAGTTGAAGCTCATTCTTTATACTAGAGATTTTATATTTCTCTTTTGAGTTTTAAAAAGGTATCTATCTACCTACATTTTAAAGTGATGTGGTTGGTGAAATTATTCCTAACTCGTTACTCAAAGTTGGGCTGGTCAGATTCAAGCGTTTCAAACTTGATTCCGTTTTCGCGGATGATATACCTTGTCCTAGTGTGCGACCCCTTTCTTGGCAGCTATGAATTTAGGTCACACAGGGGTTTTGCACTTCACGTCCTACATAATCGCCATTGTATCGTCTGTGCTTCCAAACGTTTTTATGGCGTAATGCGTTTTCCTGGAAGGCTTTATAACAATCTTACTTGTTTTTTTTGAGTAATTTGATTAACAAATTTGAAAGAAAGTTAGATTTTCGCCATTAAAGTTAAGTACTAGCTCTGCGAGGATTTCCAATTTCTCGAAAACAGATTAAATTTACCATTTTAGTATTAGGTCTACCTAATTAAAATGGGGGCGAATATTTTAACACGCCAGTCACTGAAGGACGAGTAATTTAAAGGCACAACGAAAAATTCTCGCTTTCGTACTCGTCTATAACTCTAGGGCGCTGTATCCTTTATTAAGCGCCTTAGTCTACTCCCATATTCAGAAATGTACGCCTGCCAGATATTTTTATGCAACCTTTAACCGATTCGTTGGTGAACTTTTTTTTCAAAACTGCATAAAGGAATTCCCCATCAAAATAAGGTATGTTTTGTTTACTCAAAGAGTTAGTTACTTAGTATTCAATTAGGACGACAGCTTTTATTAATGATTAGGTCTTACCAAAATCTACTGTATAAATACAGTTCTACTAACTCTTACAGTGTGTATGTCGAGCCTAAGCCTGTTATGTAGACAAGAAATTCGCAATGAAATATGACTGTGCAATGGAGGCGCTCAGTCTTAGATCAAGTGGAGTGGAAGGTACGTTATTAGTAAAAGAGTTTAATATACTATACTATACTATAGTCAAGGGCGGCATCGAAATTTCCCGAATTGTTTACAAAATGGTGTACGTAATTACAAAAGGTTAATTTAGAAACTACGAATTTTGAGCAAAGGTGTTACCTACCTAAATGATGCAGTCAATATACACAATAAAAAGGCGGATTCAGTTAGCATCCCTAAATCGCCATATCAATTTGTTACGGGGCCAAAATATTGTGCTCATTTTGTGCTAATTTGTGCGCTAATCCCCCAATTTTGTTGCGCCTCCCGTTTAAAAGAAAATCAAAATTTTTCGGTGGGGGTCCAACTTATTCGGAACCATCATTCTCGTATCCACATGACCCTAACACCATAGTTTTGGGCTCGTTTTGTGCTGATTTGTGCGCCTTTCGTTTTGTAAAAATTTAAAATTTCTACAAAGGATGTTAACGAACGCATCATCCCTCATAATGGGAACTTCCTGTCGAAGTGGCACCATCTATCACAAAAACGATGAACTTCTCACAGCATCTGCATTTGTTGAAATTATCTCGCCTTTTCTGTTACTTATAGTGACGAAAAGAGTGATGGGGTTTGCACTTCTGTTAGTTACTTTTCATTTCTGCCTAGATTGACAATGTTAATTTTGACGTATGACTTGTGCAAACGTGGCAACAGCGCAAAAGTCCATAAATGGAATAAACAGTTTTTGATTTTATTGATGTATTGCTCCATAAGTAAATTATTTATGACATATAAGCAGGTGAGTAGAGGCAAATAATTTAGTTTTTTTGTTATATAACTAAGTTATTTGTGGGTATATCTAAAAAGTAGCAATAATAAAAGCTACGTAAAAATAATCTTTTAGTAAGGGAGAATTTTTGTATTTTCCATAGGAGTTTTTAAGATACAGCACCAAAGTTTGTTTTTTTCAAATGGGATGTATAACATCTTTTGCACCAATAAATTCGTTAATTTTTCCAATTAGAAAACCGAAAACAAGCAGTGATGGGAACTGAGTTAGGGTGCCGAGAAGGAAAAGAATACTCTGCTCCAGCATTCGCCCCGTAGATTTCAACATAATCCTGGAATTATGCGAGCAATCGGCAGCGAGATTCGAACCCACAACCTCCCGAATACCAGTCGGCAACGTAATCACTGCGCCACCGGCTTCGGTTAACAAAATCAGCATCCATTACTTCTATTTTCCCCGTCCCCTTCAGTAGCTAGTATGGAGTGCCACAATTCAGAAACCCAGTATCCATTACCATTTATACCGATTAGTGTAACGTTTTTCTATATTCTGGATGCGCGATCAAAAGATTCCACTTTATCCCCTAACAAAACATAGTCTTGTTAGTGAGACATTAAGTAAGGTTTTTATTGCCAGTTTAATACGCATAATAATATATTATTACTGTTCCGTAATTTAAATACAGCTTCCAGAGTTGTGTTAGCTGATGACATTACCATTTGCATAATATATTAAGTGTCGAGCGTAGTTCAATGTACACAAATTGAAGCTGACCTATAGCAGTTTAACGTTACTTTGCATCCACTAAATACAGGGCATGAACGCATTAGTTCGTGTGAGAAACTCTCAAATCTATTAACCGATAGTATACCTTTCGGGATATTTATTCTCACGTATAGCATATTTGACAAGCCGGTAGAACAATTCTTCTCGTAAGGTAGTTCGCTTTCAATGCTAAAAGGAATGAGTGCGGAATTTTTACACCCGTTAACCCCAAACCGTCACGAATCCATGTAAATACATTTCGGAATGCGCGTTAGTGAACCCGAAATGAGCATACATGTCGATTTTTAAACGATCGATGTGTATAAAAAGGGCGCACGAATGAAAACGCCTGTAAATTCTCGAATGATTTGTATAAACCGGGTTTGACAATTCCAGTTTGATTGATTATCAGATAAATTTACTTTGAACGTGAGTGTGGATGATACTCAGGTAAATAATGGCTAACATTACGAGCGGCGAACATATAATTTACTGGCACGTACTTAAAAGTGGTTTACAATTGCGATAGTGCAAAGGGAAGCATGATGATATCTTTAAACTGGAAGAAAAGTAGAATTTAATGTGAACCCGACTACAAGTAATAGTTGAGGAGAAATAAGGGATGCATTAGATACCAGCGTTGAGGGTATAATATCATCATGTGTGTAATGTTTTCGACAAATAGATTCGTAATTATAAAAAAGTAACACGACCCACTGACGTAACGTTTGGAATCGAAATGTAACGCGTTTTAAACTTTTCGCACATTACGTGCTCCTATGGTATTGTATCTAAAGTTGTTTATTTGACAGAATAGTGATTGGAAAAGATAGCGGTTTGAATTTCCCTCAAAATAAAACATTTTTAAAGCTGGTAGAATGCGGTATGTCATGTATTTCAAAGCAGGGGTGGATAACTATATGGCACAACCCATCACATACGTAGCACCATTGAATAAGTAATTATAAGCTTATTCAATGGCAGCCCTAACTAACGCACCTAGTACCTACCAAGATTTGTTACCCCAATGTTGTTTCTAATTTCACGGGAAATAAAATGCAATCAATTTAATACCATTTACATAGGTCTCACAATAAGAAAATTTCAAACCAGATACAAAGAACATAACAAAAATAACCCCTCCTCTGCAATAGGAACACACACAATTAACACCAAACACACAATATCTATAGACAACTGCAAACTACTACACAAAACAGACAATTACAACAAATTAATTATAATGGAACACTTAGAAATCGAAAAAGCATTATCAGATCCAAATTTCAAACTCATCAACGAAATTACAGAATTCAATCATTCACACTTATACAGCCTACTACCCCCTTTCACTACACGCCACTGACATACCGATCATGTTGTGAGACCTATGTAAATGGTATTACATTGATTGCATTTTATTCTGTATACAGGGTAATTCCTATAGTACCTGCCACCGTTTGGGAGCGTGTAGGTGGTGCGTAGGGGAGTATTTTGATATAGGACACTTGGGGTCGGAAAGCTAAAGTAAGGGTGCCAGAGCCAAATTTACCTTCTGGAATTTCGCGCCTGTAGGTAGGCAACCCAACCGGCCGGCGGTGCACACGGAGCGATCTCAGGCGGCGATGTGTGGCTGACACTTGATCAGAATTTTGTTTAAACCCACGAAATCCCGTCTGCAACGACGCGTATCAAGTGAATAAACACTATGGCAATAGTATAATAATAGTTGGCTAGATGTAGGAAGTGCATTGAGAACAACGGTGGCCACGTTGAACACTTGTAAACGTTATTGCTTTTGACTGTCGTTTTCCCTCCTTCCCTCCCATGTCGCTTCCTCGCGCTAACTCGCTCTGCATCGCTCCGCGCGAAACGTCGGTCGGTTGGGTTGCCTACATACAGGCGTGAAATTCCAGAAGATAAATTTGGTTCTGGCGCCCTTGATTTTAGATTTCCGACCCCAAGTGTCCTATATCAAAATACTCCCCTAGGCACCCCCTATACGCTCCCAAACGGTGGCAGGTACTATAGGAATCACCCTGTACATATGCCTGACTGTTAATGGTATGGTTCTTTTGGTATGTTGTTAGTTAAAATTTTCTTTATTGTCGGGTGTGATTTGCTAGTTAGAATCATGTTATGTTTGTGTAGTGATTTTTGCATTTGTATTCACACATACATTCACAAATACAAAAAATATTCGAAAAACAACTTTGTAACATCAAGTTGCCAGATGTTGGTGAGTTTCGGTCACCTGATCGATGATAAAAGAAAAATTCTACATATCCATAATAGTCTGATAGCTGGTAGACATTTGTGGGTAGGTATTTGAGGCACGCTGAAAACTCCAAATCCAATACTTCTCCAGTAGGTAATTCCCAAACACAGAATTACAGACCTGGCTGAGGAGTAGCGAGGCTAACACTTTGCCAGGTGTCTTCAAAGTTTGGAAAAAAAATAATGTACACTTGAAATTAGGAGTCTGTGGCCCTGCGTCATTAATTTGTGAATGAATTTCAGACATATGCAGACATACGCTAAAACGCTGTAACAACTACTACCAAGTGTGTGAAATCGATAAAAAACTTGTCTGAATTTGATTCACAAATCAATGACGCAGGGCCAAGGGACTCCTGATTTGTAGTGCATACTGGCCGCAATAAATACATGAAAACTTAGTGGACTTTGATCACTTTTGACGAAAGATTGGGGTTTTTATTTCGAAATAAGAAACGATGAAAATTTCAACATGATACAATTACAACTAATTCAGACGACACTTATAGTGTGTAGATCATCCACCATTTCTTACGCATTCTACTCGACTGGGCATACATTATTTTTTTCAAACTTTGAAGAATCTCTGCTTTAGTATTGAAACTGCTGCCCCTGAATCCACAAGCAGTTTCAAAGTCCACGTATACAGGTAAGATCACCGACAAAAATAATGATAATCGAAAGCTTACTTCTACTTAGGCAACCAACCATACACTATCTAAAATGGCAACGTTGAAGAGTACGTTTTCCGGCGGGGATTCGTGTGTGATGAGCCGCACGGCGTCGCCCATTGTCGTGTTTGCTTCCGCGATTCTTCGTCGCTGCGTTGGTATAAACGCTACAGCAGGTATAATTAGAAGAATTGGTTTGTTTAATGTATTGTGTACGTTTTGATGAAATAAACGAATATGTAAACGCTGTTTTACAACGCGTGTGAATATTACAACTCCCTTTATATCAAGACAGTGAGGAAGAAACTGCTAGAAAGGAACAAGGCACGACGCGTGCGGCTCATAACAATGGAAATGTTAATAAATACCCTGTTAATTACTTATGAGATAAGCAGTGTGTTCATATTTATGGTTATTCCCTTAAAAGAAAATGTGATTTTAAATGCCGAGGTTGTATAAATTACCACTTGATCGGTTACTTGAATTATTCGCTGAAGTTTTTACCGCTATTTTTTCAATTTAGAGTAAAAAGAAAAGGACTCATTGACAATAATTACAATTTTTTCACTTTCAGTTTGGCTGGAAGCAACTTGAATTTTCAAAAAATAAGTAGAACATTGTTATTTATGATTGAATACGAAATAAAAAAAACACAAGTAAATACAATTTAAATCTTCAAGTTTTATTTTGTGGGTTTCAAAACTGGGTCACTAAAATAAGAACTTGTCTTGCTAAATTAACCTTAAAAACGAGTTTTTGTTTCAATGGAGAGAAAAGCGGGATTGAAGACCTCAATGTGAATTAATATCTCTTAAGTTTGCCAAAATATATGTAGTGCAATTTTTGTAATTATAGCTACTGTAGCGTTTATATCAAGGGACTGACGAAGAAACGCCGAAGCAAAGACGCCAATGCGCGACGCCGTGAAGCCCATCCCACACGAATTCCCGCCGGAAATGTTACACGTCAAAGAAACTGACGGAGTTTACATCAAAGTTTGTTGCATGTTGCCAATAGAAGCTCTGAGATTGAAAAATGTTTTCAAAGTTTCTGTATGTTGCCATTTTAGATAGTGTACGGTTGCGTGCCTAAGTGGCAGTAAGCTTCAAATTATCATTACTTTAGTCGGTGATTGTACATGGCTGCTGGAATTGCCGAGACCCTTTCTTGATCCCCTATTTAGGGGATTTTGCTGCAGATAGACTGTGTGGGTACATTATATGTTGCTCCTAATGAAGGCAAGTAACTCGGGTTGCAAGTCCTCGTTTAAATGACCAGTTTCCTGTTGACTCTTCCATATTATCAAAAATGTCGATGTTGCTAAGTGTAGACGAATTTGCCGCATGTTTCTTGTGGAAATTTTCTATTTCATCCTGTCGGATCCGGTTGCTGCAAAGATTGTCGCGTTCTCTGAAAGTTTACAGTTTGAGAATATCCTGTCCGGCTATAATGTTGCGGTGGTTTTCTTGTAAAGGTTGATTGTTGTCGTATCTTTGATTGTTCGTAGTGCGCCATTGTGCTTCTTGTGCTGACGACGAATAATTTTTCTTGAGGTTTTGCCAATCCGTAAACTTCCTTTCGGTCAATCTTCTTAGACCGCTTTTACACGGTACTGTATGATACTGTATGCGAGGTACTGTATCCGAGATACAGTACAGGGTGGTGTTTTTAAGTGGACCATTAGTGGACCATATCCCAGGAACTGTTTCGAATGGACAAAAAAATGTACTTGCAACATTTTTCCAAAGTGGAAAGTTTTTTTTTTAGTTTTTTATGCTCTTTCCATTGATGCATAGTAAAGATATGGTTTCCATTTGAAAATTTCGAGTTTTTGACAAAAAACCGATTGTCAAATTTGAACGCTTATTCGTATTATTTTCGAATCACATTTGAAAATCAGACCAATAACATTTGATAGCGTGAACTTTTAGCTGTCTATTCACGAAAAAGACGTTTTGTTAAGTTGTCAGACAACAATGATATGGCTAATTTACTGAACCTCTGAAACTGTGAAAAAATGTCAAATAACTTCAAAACCATGTCAGTTAGACATAGCATTATATTGATAAAGTCATATTGATTTTTTATGAAGAATTAGAAAATACCATCAGAAAAGATAGTGCCATTTGAAATAAGAAAGTTCCGGTACCGTTCTGATACAACCGGAAAAGCGGACATTTTAAAAATATTTTTAAATGATTCCTTTTATAGATTGTTGAAAAAAAGGTAATGCGGGTCCCGAATCGAAATTCCAAACCGTTCCTGAAATACTTCTAACGGTCCACTTAAAAACCAAATACATTTCGCAGACTTTGGGTATTCTAACCTTCACTTTCGCACTGAAGTATTTTTTCGGCGATGCAGTGGCCCGGGCTAATTAAAATGTCTCCTCATATAAAGGTTATAATAAACGAATAGCCCATCAGTCTCCCAAAACCGTAAAATCGCAGGGCGACTGGCACTAGCGAGAGGCCGAAATTTAGCATGTGGGAGGTATGCGCGTGTGAACGGCTCCCAAAGGCGGATCCACATTGGTAAATATTTGCGTTGTGTGTTGAATTTGACACAAATTTGCTCGTGTGCCCCGAAATTTTTGTCAATGTAGACTGTGCGCCGTACGCAAATAATTTCGTGACGAACAACGCACGGTATCCACTAGGCTGTCGGTTTTCCAGTCTACTTCAAAGGGATTTGCGCCGCACAAAGTCCTAATGTGAACTTGTGCATGTGAATGTGCACACGTGGATTCAGCAAATACAACACACAACATAAATATTTACGTAGTAAATACGTGACCATATTCAAATTTGTGGGGCAAATACTTTTGCCAAAATTCAAAATTCAACACACAACGCAAATATTTATCAATGTGGATCCGCCTTAAGTTGCAATGTTTCAGCTGTATCCGAGATACCGATATCCGGGCGGCTGTATCCCCGTGTCAAAGCGGCCTCCGAATTCGTGGTTTGAGTTATCCATTTTATCCTTAAAGCTTACCATAGGTATTGTATTAGTGATCCCATTTACCATTTCATGACATAGTTCTTGTTCTTTAGCTATCTCTGCCGCCTTTTCAATAATCACTCCTACCGCTCCTTTTAATCTTGGACGGTAGTACTAACAGACCTTTTCAATTCTCGGCGAAGTCGTATTTGAAATTCATTCACAACCAGTTGACGTAAGGAAGAAGTGAAAAGACCATGTACACTAAGCAATACAAAAATTTCTTGTCTAATGAAGCATCATTATCATCAGTCCGTAATTTTAATTCCTTCACAGGATACTTCTTCCAAAATTTACTGATTTACTGATTACTATAATTGAAATGCCTTTATCTACGGAATACAATACATAAAAAGTATCTGGAGAGTAACATAACTCCTACTACTAGTAGGGTGGTAAGATGTAGCACTGGAAACCGATTACAATGTAGGCAGATAAATTATAAAAAGGTCCAGGCATTGTTTCAGCGCATGTCGTATAATTTCAGTTCAAATTTTATACTTCACGAATTCTTTTTAGAAAATAAAAAAACGAAACTCAAGCCGAAATTGATCGTTCCAGTTGAAATAAATTGATAACTTCAAGACTTTTACTTCAAAGGATACCGTTTAATATATAGGCAAGTCTGAAAGCTTTACTTTCTAGAAGGTTAAGATTTTCTAAGGTAAAAAATCCTTGTAAAAGTATTATTTTGTGCGGCGATGTTTTTTTTTCTGTCTTAAATTTAATTTTTGCATACGTAGTAGATACACATTGTGTGTAAGGGATCTCGTTCTCTGTTAAACAAATTGTGTGTCCTATTCGATATTCATGCAACCCTTTCAGAAAATTGTTGGTCAAATGCAATGAAATTAGTAATAAAAATAAAATTTTAGGAATTTATTAAAATCCTACAATTTCATTTCCTCTAAGCAGCGACGTTTTGCTTTAGTGGTTGGTTTTGAATAAGCAGTTCGCGATGTAATACGCTCTGACAACTTCAGGTTTTAGATTCTTAAAACGCTGCTAAAGAATTTATAAGGCAATTTTCTTCTTGTCAACAAATAACGATATACCCTCTTTCAAGAACATTCCCAGCAAACAAGATTAGAAAAAAAGTCATACCTTGCAACGGTTCTTTTCCCAATCTAGTTAAGATGTTCAAACGTTGAGTTTGAATCCGCAGTCCCCTGGGAGACAGGTGACATGGGAGATATGTCGGTTTGAATGGAAATCTCGACATCAGAAAACTCTCGCCCATTTGAGAAAGATGTATTATGCATTCATTCACACTCAACTGAAGTTTTATCGATAGGGATTTATGGAATAATATTGGTTTCTGCACACAAATTGGTTATAAGCAGAAAACTAAGAAACGTAAAACTTATGTATAGTGCCTGGAACAAATTTCCATTTCTATCTGCCGTCTAACTCTTAAAAGAACGACTGTTTCATGGGATTAAAATTCAAGGGAATACTTCGGTAAAATGTAAGTACGTACCTTCGCCTTTCATCTCAACGTTTTAAATAGGATCAGTGGCCGAACAACTTCGAAACGTACAATTAGATATTCATTTAGTAAAGTTTCTCGAATTTAAAGCACAAATTAAATAAACGTAACTGGCAAGACAAGACGAAATCCTGCGTTTGAATACACTGGATTTTGGTGATGGGGGTAAAGAAACTGTACACATAAATACGTTTTAAGAAACTGACGGAGTTTACATCAAACTTTGTTGCTTGTTGCCAATAGAAGCTCTGAGATTGAAAAATGTTTTCAAAGTTCTTCCGTATGTTGACATTAAACTTTTATGCCTATTTATAAATTTAGTAGCTAATTAACAGATAAAGGAACTTTAGGGGAAATCGCACTGTATGTCGTACTTAAACTAAGCAAGTTCATTAAATGTAAAAATCTTATAAGTATTAGCTTAATTTTCGGTGCACTACGGAAAAAAAGCGATTCGCGCGTTCTTCTTAGGGGAAAATAAAACTGAATCAATACACAACACCCTGGTGAACCGAATTTCATTAGGTGTGACTTGTAAAGGAGCATTTCGACGCGTACCGAAAAACGAGAGCTTTAGAGCATCGCTCTGGTCGAATCTCTTTTAGTTTTAGTACCACAAATTGAGCTTGTGGACAAAAAGGTTTCTTAAGATTGAAAAACAAATTAAACGCTAGTTTCCTTATTTTAAGGTAGCATATTCGGTTTTGTCTCGTGGGGTTCTAAAACAAAAATACAAGCTGCCGCTCTTCATATACCAGTTGTCGATCAATTAGGGAACCGCAAGCGTACAATTAATAATGACTAAACTTTTTTCTCTTTCATCGCAAAGTGTAACGTAGTGTACTGTGTCTCTGCGATTCAACGCAAACTTATGTGACAGAATAAGGAGCGTACTATTCTGTGCTTATGTTAAAAGCTAATAATTTACACTGAAATGACATACAAATAATTAATTGTATAAGCTGTGTTAGCTCGATAAGGTGCTATGGAGGAAAAAGGTGTACCGTGTACGTGAACAAAACGAACCTATTCAATAAGTTAAGGGCTTTGGTTAAGTCTATATTCAAAGGTAATCTTAGACGAATTACGTACAATAATATAACGATAATTATGCTGCGGAGGTGTATCTTTAAGTGTCGGCAGATTATATTGAGCCTTATTTATTGTTTACTATTAATCTAAGGGACAATTGCACCGTCAAAATTAAGTCTTCCTTAAAGTTAAGCATAACTTAAATACTATAGCAACGATTGTCTTAATAATCGTTGCCATAGATTTTAAATTCGACTTAATTTTCAGCAAGGCTTAATTTTATTAATGCAATTGGGGGTAAGGTATCAGCTTATATTTGTCGTAAGGCAACAATAAGTGCACCGTAAGGATACCGATAATCTTACTAATTTGACTTCTATTCAGTTTTAGAAGCTTAGAAGGCCACTGAGCCTGGAATTGACGGGTACCAAATCTTTAATCCTGGCCCTGCCAACGGAGGGAGTAATTCTTAGGGTAGGCTCGGGTCCGACGAAATACCCACCACTGCCTCTACGAGCCAGCTCGTCCGCCCTTTCGTTGTCCTTTATTCCGCTGTGCGCTGGTACCCAAATCAAGTTAACCCTATTAGACTCCTATTCTATCTAGAGTTCGCCTGCAATCAAGCGCAGTCGCCGATCGGAACCTGCTCTACCCGTACTCAAGGCTCGATTCTTCCACTCGTCCCAATCGTTTAGCCGTATGGCCTTCCGAGCCTCTGCCTTCATAGCTAAGTGTAAAGGCTCTAGTCCCAGAAGTGCCTCCATGACTAAAGTTGGTGTGGTTTTCAGGGCTCCAGTGACAGATAATTGAAGTCAAATGCGAGCAAACACGACATTTTCTCATTTTTTCTTCGTTTTTTGTTTATATGTTCCGGGATTTTCTAGCCAGGGGGACTATGATTTTCAGATTCAGCGGCCTTTTTTTACACTGGTTTCGTTGAGTGAAGTGACAATATCCAGTTTATACTGCTTACTTTTGGAGCTAATTTGACTGGACTAAATAGAGATATAATAATAATAATAATAATTTATTGCCATAAGTTTTACATTATGCAAATAGCGTTGTCAGAGTAAGAAAGAAAAAAAAAGTAAATTTAACAAATAATTTATAAGAAATGTGCGTTGTATAGGGTTAACCCTGTTAAACCGACTTTGTGGTTCAATGGTAGAGCGTTGGGCTACAAAGCCGGAGGTCGAGTGTTCGAACCAAGACTGAGACTGAATTTTTCATCTATGACAGAGATGGGAACTTCCTTAGACCAGTTTCGAGCATTCTGCCGGTTACTCCGAATTAGGTTTTCCTACAGTTTTCCTAATTCGTAAGGTAAATACCGGAGTAGTATAGAACAACAAACCAATTTCGAAAGAAAATTCAAAGGGCTGTAACTTTTGAACTAGTAGCCCAATCTTCTAACTGTTTGAAATTATGGATTCTACAGGGCACATTCTATAAGAAAACTTTTTTTCTCGGTCGATCTGAGACAATTTTTTTTTCAGGGCTCAAAAAAGGCAGTGTATAACCTTCCTTTTTACCAAAAATCGACTACACCAAAATTTCTCGGGAAAACACTTTTTCTTATTAATTTTGGGGCGTAGAATCCAAAACAATTCGTACTTTTTCCATTAGACTTCTCAATCAAAAATTATAGACTAGAAACCAATTTCTAAAGAAAATTCAAAGGGCTGTAACTTTTGAACTAGTAGCCCAATCTTCGAACTGTTTGAAAATGACTTTCTGCAGGGGCACCTCTAAAAATCGTTATGCCCAGAACGAGAGAGGGATAATAAATAAATAAAATAAAGTTTCAACTCATTTTTAAATCGATGTGTTGGGATTATTTTTTTAAGTGGCAGTAGTAGCATATTATATGCTTTATTTGCAGAAGGGCCTTTTTCAAATGATGCAGATCGTTGATAAATACGCACGTCTGAGTAACATAATTTAAAACAACCGTGTTTCAATTTCAACCAAGGGCAAATTATTGGTATAGGCACCCGCAGTTGAAAAAACAAAAAGTTCCAAGCTACTCAGTCCCATTGTATCATATCCATGTCGTTGTAAGGAGAGCCGTTACCAGACCAGTATTATCTACAAGGACATTCTATTTACCAGGTGAAATGATATTAATCAATTAATGTGAAATTACGGGGTATATGTCGTTTATTTATTTATGAACCCAGAAAAAATTGGATTTGATAGAAACATTCGTTTCCCATTTAAAGCTAGTTGGTTAAAAGCTCAAGGCGGGAAACATCCAAATTCATGGGTCCATCATGATTATTTGTAAGATAAATTGTGCATAGAAATTGTTCTTTATATTGTCATTAAAACTGAATTTAAATTAAGGTTAGTTCCCAAAGACCGTGGCCACGAATTTGATTTAATTAGTTGAATTTGTAAAGGAAAGTGTAAATTGGAACTGATCATTTATAACCACGCAGACTAATTTGAGAGATTGGAATTCGATTGGTGGGATTGAGTATGGCAATCTTTTGGCACTGCTCCATTTTAGTATACAAATCCAAAATATTTACACGAAAAAGAATAGTTGTTACAAAAGCTGAGAAAGTAGTAAATCCTATCCAACAATTTAGTCTAATTACAGCGCTGCTGTAATAGATATCTACTACTAATATATGTACACAAATCACATTACAAAAGACAAGCTTAATTATGATAACCAAATTTTGCTAGCTCTATCCTAAATTAGTGTTACAATTGTACGACGAGGAACGTAAGCACCAATCTACTAACTTCTCTGAACTCCACGGAGATTTGTTAGTCTCACAGTGAATATATATATTTCTCAAATAAACCCAGAATGTTAGGTACGTGCCCCGATAAACGTGTCTGTTTCAATAACTTTGTTACGTATATAATAACTAATTTGAATACTATATAATTGACTTTTTTCCCATGCCCAAAAACAATGCGAAAACTAAGAGGCGAATACCGGCAAATTTCACAAAATACGATTAAAATGCTGCGCCATTATCTGCATTTCCTGTTTTCAATTATGGTAATTTCCAGACAGGTTCCAAACGATTTGCATAAAATCAACTAGCGATAAGATTTCCGAGCATGCATTTTCATTAATCGGAAAGTGCAGCGTAACTAGTTTCCTTTTTAGAAAGGAAATTTGTTTCAATTAAAAGAGAGTAGGTAACTCTAATTTATGAGGCAATTTTCACGTTGACACGAAGACCGTTAATTGTAAAGTATCGCCATTGTTATGTAAGAAATCTGAACGGAAGGCAATTGGTTTCAGTAATGGGAATTGAAAGACCTGAAAATTTATGGATGTTTACATAAAATAGCAAATGTGCTTCACCGCTTAATATCCCCGGAACGGAAAGGTAGGTAGTTACTGAAATATGGAATAAACGGAATTAAGTCGAAGTATAAGAACGCCATTAGGTACTTCAGGTTTTATTTACTACTCCAGTTTAAATTTCAAGCAAAGGAAACTGGTTCGTTTTGCGAGCTAAAAGGAAAATTGGGAGTAATACAGAGCAGACACGTAATGTGCCTTAGGGTACAAAGTCTTTTTTACTGGCAACTTGACAAATTTAAAGAGTAATCGCTGTTTTGTGTGTAGAGTGTAGAGACTATAGAAGTAATTTTTCAGAATCGTGACGGTAGGATTTTGTTATACAAAACCGGATGATTAACTACCAAACCCAAGAGGTTCATTTCTAATTTTCTTCAAAAATAAGCAAATGTCAGGTATGATAGCATACATACACGTAATGGGCGACTTATCCCAGTTAATTACGGAAACAAGCCAAACACACCGCAAATTATTATTACTCGTATAACTGTAAATTCGCCGTACGTTATACGGTCGTCAATCTTCTAGCAGCTATTTACTGGACCAACTAATTCTTAGAACTGCCAATGGTTTTTTTTTGTATCAACAAAATATAGTAAAACTAGACGCTACCCATGAAAGTCACAACAGTGAAAGTAAGCCCTGTGGATCTTACTACACCAAATATAGGATATTCGTAGGAGCTTACGTGTTTGAATTTGAATTAAAGTGATGTGGTTGTGGATGTTTCGTGTTTGTTCCATTGTGACCTTTTTTCAGACGTAAGGTGTGTTGCCTAACTGCAGGGGTAAATCACCACACCGGTATCGAACACTTTATTACACTTTTCACAATCTTTGACAACGTAAACCCTATATCCAAACGATGATAGGACTGAACAATATCAATGTCTTCAATACCGTAAACGGAGGGAAACCCTTATGCCGTCAAAACGGAGAATCTCAACGTCCTCGAGCGTAACGGATCATCTCCTTCATTTCTTCATGCGTTTCCCACTTCAACTTCCAAAAACCGCACTGTTTCGCAGTACTTGAAGACACCTGTCTCATCACATAAACAAAATGTTAACAATGATTGTCTTATCCGAACCCATTCACTTTTAACACACAATAAATGTAATATAACTATCTAAAGATAAAGAAATGGTGCACAAAGAACAGTCTGCAAACTTTTATCGGCTTTAATTTCCCATTTTTATCGAGTAATGACCTATCGAATTTGGCTGTGTGTAATTATTGTAGGTTTTTAGGGGAATTTTTTGAACGAAAAAAAATCCCCTTATGTGATGGTTTTGGCCCTCTGCCCATCTGTTCCTCATCTAACTGGAGGACGAAATGTCAAACCTTCGCCAATCGATTTCTACGAGTTCAAGGGGCAGTGCTATTGAATATGATCCGGATTGAAAGTCTGGTTTCCGAATGAATGAAAATCATATGCGACTTCGTATCTTGTTTATTTTGGTATCCTGTTTAAATATTGTGCTTTCCATCCTGTTCCGTGATTGAAATTTCCTAGTTTTAATTGATCTGAATAGAGTAAATTCTAGGTGAAACAAAAGCATTTAAACTTTTAAATAGAGAACACACGTTTTAAATAAATCATGTTTTAAATGTAACAGAACGACTTTTATGCAATTTAATTCATGTAACATTCACCTTTTGCTTGGGGTTGGAACCCCTACATGTATCTAGGAGTTAAATGAACCATAATTTAGAAGGGGTTCAACCAATTTAATTTTTTTTAAAATCGATCAATTATCGACAAATCGTGCTTTAACAAAGTTTAAGAATTAATAGAAGTCCAACAACGTTTAAACTAACGAATGAAGTGATCGAAATGACCTCTCCAAATTTCCATACAATAATGCGATCATGATTCAAACCCAGATAGTATCCTATTTCTCAAAATCAAGAATTTTGCATTTTGTGATAATTCTTTGTCGTAGTTGTATACACATTTTCGTTGAGACACCTTATATATATCACGGAGAAAAGGTAATTACCTATTGCTTCCACAACTTAAATCTTGGTGCTCATTACTTCATACACAATATGTTAAACACGAAGAAATGAAGAAACCACTTTCTTATCACTTCCACTAGAACTAAGCCTGAACTCGTAACATTGTCTACTGAACTTTTTAAACACTTTGAGTCTAAATGCCTCACTCCACTAGTTCATTAAAAAGTATCTAACCATTCAAAGGAGGAAACAAGGATTTCCAAATATTCCCTTCATTTAAAGAAAAAACATAAAATCTCCTCATTAAGGCACAGCGAATCGATTTCAAACGTTTTAAAGCCAATCTAGAATACTGAACAAAGAATAGACGGAAAGACTGGCGAAAGTCTTTTTATCGATACCGAAGTTTACTTGGAAATGTAAGTAAATTTTCTCAATTTTCTTAAAATTCACTTCATCATTCAAATTCCGGAACAACTTCTACAATGGTCTTGAATTTGCAGGCTGGAAAGCTTGACATGCAAAGTTGAATAATAGACGCGCCTTGTAAAAGTGTAGGTACGAATTGTGAGGAATTCCAAACTTTAATTCAGTTAAGGAGCGCACAACATTTAATTACCGACACAAAGTTAAAGTCATTAGTGCATTCACAAAAATGATTTAAGCTTGCTATGTTTACAAACGAACTTAGGCCATTGTGAAATTGGATCTATACACTTAAAACCGAACAGAAAATTCATTTCATCTGCAGATCCGTTAAACCTATGACTATAAAATACACTACATTCAAAGCGTTAAACCATTCGTTCCCCATTGCGGCTTTAAGTACATACAAGATCTCTTGGATTTAATCTCAATCTAGACATAATATTCTAGAAGTAAACGTTTAGGTTTTTTTGTTTTTCATTTCGTTCAACTGTACAAATAATTTTTATTAAAAAAAGGGTTACTTTGCTAGGGTGAAATTGTGTGTAGTAGATGGGGTTGTGTAAATTTAGGTCAAAGTTGAAGTTTGATGCAAAGATTGTAATCCCTCTAAATAATAAATCAAATTCAATTGCAATGGCAAACAACAGTTGTCTAAAACTCGAAAGTGTCCACTGAATAGAACACAAGCGTAAAGATATAATGGGTTAAGGGTCAATAGCTAAGGATAAGCGTGCAGACGCATTCAGAATGCGATGTTTGCCGACTGAAGGCAGATGATTATTCGTCTTTGTACCCAAAACACATTTTTGGTATAAATTTAAACATCTTTCTGACGCTGTTTGCATAAGAGGGTAATGATCCTTTTCGAAAATGTACCTTATGTATCGCAATACGGAAATAGTTTTAGTTGTAACATAAGAAAACCGCAGGATTTCCCAACCATGCAAACTTTCACTCTCTATGTAACCCTAGGTGCTGTAAATTTAAGAGGTTCTTGCACGCTCGAATATATTAGCGAACCACAAATTGAGAAATTATTATGCAGGATACGAAGGATAATTCACGAAGACAGTCAAGTTAATATTAGGGACGTCGATAAAGGGTTTCGGTAGATATTTTCGGTATTTAATGCCTAACGGGGAGAAGAGATAACATAATCGCACTTTCTCATTTGTAGATCACGGTAAATATTGTCAAGAAGCGCCCCAATAAATACGAATCCATATGAAACGTTGCGAGTTGCTTCATTGTTTCAAATATAACGGTCTCATGGGAAATTATAAAAACATCAATGATTGGAAACAATTCATTTGGAATATCACATGTCTATTGAAACATATATATCTACTGAAATGCACATACTTATTACCTGTAGGTAGATTTTACAACATGAATATCTTAGATGTGTCTAAAAAAAGCACACCGAAATGTTTCACTTCAAATGTAAGAAACGCCGACATTCTAAAAACCTCACATTTGAAACAACTCGAACCTTTGAATATGAATATTTCAGTAGCCATGTGTCCTATATGTGTCAAAAAGTAGAAAATTAAAACTTTTCGGTTGTGAATAAAAAATGGATATGTTTCACGAAACACGTTGCATTTGTTGTTGTAGTGTTTCGTAATATTTGTGTTGTAAATATTTCCATGGAGATGTTTCTTATATTCAGTATGCAATGTAAAAACTTCGTTGCATGGATACAGTTCCATTTAGCGCAATGTTGTGCAGTTTATTTCACTTTCAGGATAATTAATATACTAATTCGCTTTGTAACTACAACGTGATCAACAATCCCTGACCGAAAAGTCGCTTGTATATGTTTATTAGTCCTATTTTATTCCTGTTTCACAAAATTATTTCTCCTTTGTAACTTCCATTGTTCGAGGGCAGTTGTTCGACTGGTAGTCAAAGTCGTGGCAGAAGGCATGGCCGTGTTCCCTCCAACTACGGCAGACGGCCCATTTTCTTATGTTTTTGTTTTTGGTTGTTGTAAAATTTAGAATGCGTCGCCATTAATACACAATAAATATATTATAACGTCGTTATTTTTAATATCACCGTTATACCCTATTATATTCGTCTTTTACAGAACTAGTATATTTCAAGACTTATAGAATTTTCTTCGAATAGTTTTGAGGTAGGAAAATAACTATTTACGTCTGGTTCTTTTTTTGTAGTTTGTAATGATTCTAGGGGTCTCCCAATCCGGTACTGAAAATGTTACCATATACCTACGTTGGCAAAACTATGAGCACTTTGAAGTCGAAACGACGGATGTTAATAATTAATCGGTTAAAACGGTTGTCGAGAAGACTCCCGTCAAATTTTTTGGGTTTTTTTGGGAAAGCTTTGAAATTAAAAATGTACGGTAGTAGTACAAAATAATGTCAATATGCGCCAAATCGTTGTGAGTTACCATGCTGTGAAAATTTGGCTCCCCATCAGAATTATTGTTTGGGTACATTCAACTACTTTTGGAACGGCGGCCCGTAACTTCCGGTTTTATGACGTCAAGTTCGAAGCTTCCGTTACACGGGAATAGTACCGTATCTCCATAACTACTTGTCGGACTCTTGTTATATTAGGCTCATTAGAAAGACAATAAAAAACGGAATTATTATATTAGAACAATTATTTACATTGAAGATCGCCGTTGCCGAGATATGGCAAAGCAACTGTACCGAAAGTTCAAGTACTTATTTGGAATTAGTGAAGAAATCGTTAAGGATATATTGGTAATAATCTTAATGAAATATTGTTCATTTTCTACCATTTTGAACGAGTCTAAGAACAAGAAGATTGTTTGAAAACTTACGGATATATTACATATTATTAGTATATTTATATTTTCGTACCGCCACGTATCTATTTTTTCCCGTTCCCGTATACCCTTTTCCCGTGGTAATAACGTGCTTTCGGAGTACACCTTTGCGACTTCAAAGAACCCTACGCTCTAAATATCCAGTCAGTATCTGCCACAGTTTCGACTATAAGACGTCAAATCCCGTTTTTTCTCGTTCCCGCTCCCATGGGAATTTCAGGCAGTGTTTGATTAAATCATAAACCTTCGCGCACATACGTCCAACCATTCACCAAAGTCACCGTTAACGGGAGCTATATACTTTATATACTTACTAACCTAATACCAGCTCCTGTATGGCAAAATTTCTTCGGTTATTCGTTACTTTCTTGATCTGAAAATCTAAAATATAGCTTCGTTTCTGAACGTCTGCTAATCCCGTTATCTGTCATTGTCTTTGGATACGCATTGATCTATACAATATTGTTCGCTTTACTAAAACCCCCAGTAAAGTATCTTCTCTACGTTTCAAACCGCACTATGTTTTCCTATCTCCTTCGTAAATACTTGCCATACATTATAGCTAAAGAGAAATATCTCCGTTGTGAAACTGGTGACATTTAGGTACCGTTAATTTTAAATCACACTTGATACAACTTGCACAGTTGCGCTACATTTACAGTACACACTCCATTAAATTTTCATAATAAAGTTTCTAGCACTCAGGGATTAAGAAGTGAATAAATGGAAAGTTACTCAGATATTGAATTATATGCTTACCACAAACAAATAAATAATTTCCAATATTTGCAGCAAATAAAATTGCTTAATGCTTGACACATTAAAGGTAAGCGTTCACTGAAATGGAGCGGACGCGCCGGACTCGCCGGAGAAAATATTTTTAAATCATATTATATATGGGGATGGGTTCACTTGGACGTAACGCGCATTTACATCGTATTTTACGGCGCATCCGACGCGTCCGCTTCCTTTATATCGAAACATAAATACGTATTCACTTATCAGGCGGAGAGATTTTAGTGACAAAAGAATTTTTCTACTTATAGCTCCTTTTGTTTCAAAGATGCAGATTCTTTACCTCATTATTTATACAAAAATAATAGTTTCTCACTCCATTCATAAGGTTTAGGTTAATAAAGCACAAATGTATATGCATCAAATAATAACGCGCTCAGAGGCATTGAATAAAATAGTTTTTTTTTAAATTTTTGTAGAGTGGTCTGATACTCCGAAAAAAGTTTAATCCAACTAAAGGAATGGAATCACTGAAATTAAATGCCAATTTTCCAATCAACAAAACAAAATAATTTGGATTTAATTTTTATCAATCATTATAACTGTTTCATGCAAATAATTTTCGCGGGTCGATTCCTTTAGGAATGTCAAAATTAATATGCAAATTTCTAAAAATAATCGACCGCTACTTTATACAAATCAAACAAAAATTAAAATTCCGTTCAATTATTGACGTAAGATTCTTTTCTGGTTACAATTGGAAACAGATCGCTTCGATGGTACAGTAGACTTCCTGCACCGTCTCGGTAACGTCAGTGTTTTGTTGAATTTAGCGGAAAAAATGCCCGTACTATTTTCGGATACAATCGAACCGGTTTTAAATTCTTGAAACTTAACTCTTCGGTAACTCGTACTTTGCAACATATTCGACTTCGTTTAAATGTTTCCCACGGACGTAATGGAAGTTTTTTTTAAAACGCGCAACTATAATAATAAAAAAAATAAACTTGCACGAACAAAGTGTTACGTGCTAACTCTTGAAAAAAAAACTCACCGCAAAATATGGGTAATTATGCGAAATAAAAATTCTTGCACATAAATCGTATGTGCCAACTCTTTGAAAGTCTAGCCTCGTATGACGAAAACCCCCTTATCTGGTCTCACTAGCGTTCTATCTCGCAAATGTACACGTTGTTATCGCTTTTATTTCCAGACATACCTACTTTCGTTCTCGTTTGCTACGAAGCGGTATATGTTAAATTTTCCTATGTTGAGCAACATACAAATTTAAAACTAAAACTTTTGAAATTCTAAAGCGATTTTGTGCTCTCATTTTCGGTTAGATAGTAGAGCAAAATATTCATTTATTCATTTTGTCGCTAGTTCAAAAAGAACGAGTCCAATAAAAGATAATTAACTGCTGATAATGAATTAATGAGTGCGACAAGAAAAGAAAGCCGACCAGTTTGTGTTTCTCCCTCCACTGCTTCCAAAATTTGAACTTTCTTATATCTGGTCTCCGATCCACATTGTTAATAGATTAAGGTGGTGTTTACATTGAAGAATTTGGAAATCACTCCCCGCACCGCCCGCAATATTAGAATAGTGTCGCTATCCACCACAAGATTCCGCTACCTACCATATTCGAACGTAAAAATAAACAGATATGGCGCAACTGTCGAGATAATAATATACCGAGGACGATCGCTGTAATTTGATATCTGTAATTTATAGAACTGGGTTTTTAGCATTTGTATTCAATTCATATTCCGCTTTCTCGGTTGCTGACGTTTACCGCGATTAATTTCGTTGTAATTAATTGTATTACCAAGTGCTTTATCTTCCCAAATAAGTAAAAATACCTATTTTCTCTCAAAATAATAAATTGGCCTTATACGAATTTGAATAGGGAATGTCAAAAATTATCGCAATTTTCTTTGCACCCTCGTTTAGGCATGCGCCGTCTTCGGTTAGGAATTTTCGAAAAATTGGAAAGAATAGTTGTGTGTGCTACATCCTATATGAGTAACTAGGATGTAGCACCGAATTCTACTATATGCACTTAGATCTCAAAAATTTGAAAATGGTATAAGTTCTTAGCGCACCTTAGCAAAAATTTGTAAATAAAGCTGTAAATAGTTTGGTAAAAACATTTCGTTCAACAGTGCATTTATTTTAATAATTCCGGGCTGCGGCGTATTCCATTTCATGCTCGTGAGCAAATTTTTGTACTACCTACTAAAGTACTAACTATTTCATTTTTAAACCTTTATAATTAAATAAATGAATTAGATTATAGACCTATAATTATAATTCATTGCAACCTCATGAAGGATATCTACGAATCGAAGAACTAGCGAAAATTTTGCAGGATTACATCAGCCTCTGTAGTATCTAAATCCAATATTCTATTTCTAAATTGACTATCATGTCATTATACTCGTAAAACAGTTATTAACGAACTCCTAGCGAGTTTATAATTTTGCGGTGTCTGACCGTCTGTCCGTCCGTCCGTTAGCACGATAAGTCATAAACGAATGGACCGATTACGATGAAATTTTGCAGGTGGATTCTTTATCAAATTTGTAGATCGGAGTTCGTGAATTGGTATGTAGACCAAAAAATAAAGTAGGCCCTTTTGACACCTCCGTTAGTTATGAACCGAATTGCATGAAATTCAATATGCGCATAGCTTTAACCATATAAAACACAATTATCGGATTTATGGCTCAGTGGTAAGAGCATTGGGTTATAAATCCGGAGGTCGGGTGTTCGAACCTGGGTTGAGGTGAATTTTTCATCTGTGGCGGAGATGGAAATTACCTTATACCAGTTCCGAGCATTCTACCGGCTACTCCGAATTAGGTTTTCCTGCAGTTTTCCTAATTCGTAAGGTAAATACCGGAGTAGTATAGACCAACTTAAGACCTTCTGCAGAGGCACCTCTAAATAGCATTATGCGGGTCACTCTGTAATTGGGCGCATGCCTGTTGAGGGCCCAAAACAAGAGAGGGATAATAAATAAATAAATAAATAAATAAATTTCAAAAATTGAGCCTAATCGATCAGCATGCACAGTGCCCTTTGCGCAGGGGCGGACTGGGTACTTACGGACCAGGTGTAATTGCATAGGTTACCGGCCAATTTTTTTGCTTCATTTTAAAGTATTCGTTTCTCGAAAATCAATTAGAATATAGTTTTTTTTAATTGCAGAAGAGAAACGTGTTAATAATTTATTAATGGTGCAAGAAACTAAATACAGCACATACTTATAGTGCTAGAATGTTAATGACGTTAAAAATCAGCGAAAATGCAAAATAAAAAATGCAATTACGACAAAATTTCGCAAAAAAGACATAAAAATTTAAAAAGATGAGATTTTAAATAACAAATAAATTTATTGATGAAACTGAATAAGACGCAAAATTTCAGTGGTGGTTCATTTCCACTCTCTGCAGGTCAGTCGTAGAAACTAGGTATGTAAGGTACTGACTCATTTAGCGCATCCCAAAGAAATTTAATCTCTTTTAGTGGGCATTTGTTTGTGGACGACTTGAGCACATTCCAAGAAAACGTTAACTAGGCATTTAGCTTACAATGGAGGTTCAGTGGTAGAGAGTTGGGCTATAAATCCGGAGGTCGGGTGTTCCAACCTGGGTTGAGGTGAATTTTTCATCTGTGACAGAGATGAGAATTAGACCTTCTGCAGAGACACCTCTAAAAAGCATTATGCGGGTCACTCTGTAATTGGGCGGAAACCTGTTGAGGGCCCAGAACAAGAGAGAGATAATAAATAAATAAAATAATAAAACGTCTGGCATAAGAACCCATTGACGATAATGCTCTGTTGTAATGTAGGTAATATGAACTTGAGAGAGATATATTCTGTTTGGTCTATTTTTTATTTCATATCATGAAATGCGAGTATAGGTACATAGACCGGGAGATGGTGACACTTTTTGTGGTGTGATTTGCTACAAGTATGGCGACCATTCAAAGGTTTAATTAAGTACTCCTCAAAACGAAAATGGTGCTAACTCTCTGGGAGTGGGGCCTTTATTACGTGACGATTGTTTAAACATGTCGGAAAATTTAATGATTTTGGACAATTTGCTACACAAAATTCTTTGGATTTTCTGGTAGTCGGTGACAAAACAAATTACGGAAACGAAACGCCATACTTTTCCGGTGGGCCTTATAGCCCGCCATACTCATTTGAACGTGTCGATTGTTTTTTCTTTTTTTGGGTGATTTGCTACAAACTCATTTTTTTATGAGCATCAAGTACTCAATCAGTCATTCACGAAAATCAACCTGCCATACCGCAGCGACGGGCCCGCATAGCCGCCATACCGGCACAAAGATGTCATTTTTGTTAATCATTTGAGGGATTTGCTACACCCTATACATTTTTCCACCAGTTATTTTTATAGTCAGAAATAGAAATTTCGATACGCCATACCTGTGGCATGGGCCAATTATGTATAATGTTTTTCCAAAAATGTAAGAATTTTCGGAAAATTTGGGCGATTTGCTACAGTATGGTATCAATTTTTCGTGACAGTTTGAGGTGTAATAAAAGTAAATATCAAGTTTCAAACATGAACTCCGGGCCAATCTTGTTTTATCACTAGTCGCTTAATATTCTCCGCCCCCTCGAACCTCTTAGTCAAGTTGTAAAGGTCCCGGTCGGGGTCGTTGGTTTCTGCATTGCATTCAATTGATCGCAGGTAGTAGGTAGCAGCTGCCGTCAAGTATCTGAACACCCAGTGTACATCAATTTTGATAAAATTTTAAGGCCGTCCTTCAAGACAAACATAATATAATACAAAAACCCATTGTTCTATCACGCGTGTAATAATTGCATAAAAACTATTCAATGCAATACTGTAATAATGCAGTAGGTAAATAATCCCAGCTTCTGCGGACAATCCGTTGTTGAGCTATAAGGGAATATACCCGCCCGATTACGATAAGATTTCGAGGAGGAGGGATATGGTTGGTAGAAGAGGTAGAGACTTTTAATTAGAATACAATGAGAGATAAAATTAATGTTTAACCCTCCCCCGGCCCCGTTGCTCACTGATCTCGAAAAAGAGTCGCGCGGGAAAGTTATAGTTTGTACAAACCAATTTATTTTGATGAGACCTTTCATTAGAATACCGTGAAGGGTAGTACATGCCCCCCCCCCCCATTTTCTAAAGCTTAACTTGGCACCACTAAAGGCATGCATATGCATATGACATCACCAATGGATATATTTCTTGCAGACGTCTCAATCGCCCTTTGTGAGTACCCTATTCCGACAATCTGTTCTTGAGGTATAAGGGAATATACCCGAACACGATAAGAGGTCGAGGCTATGGTTTGTAGAAATTAATTCCTGTCGTTTAGCCCTTTCATTACAGTACCATGAAGGATAAAACTAGTTCCACTCCCCCCCTCTCCACCCAGTACTTTGATTAGAGGACAGAAAGAAGGGCAGTAGTTGGTAGAAAACGGAAAACCGCTCCTTTCGTTGAGACCTTTAATTAGAATACAATGAGAGATAACATTAATTTTTAACACCCCCCTCCCCCTCGGGCCTCGTCGCTCACTGATCTCGAAAAAGAGTCGCACGGGAAAGTTATACTTTGTACAAACCAATTTATTTCGATGAGACCTTTCATTAGAATACCGTGAAGGGTAGTACATGCCCCCCCCCCTCCAATTTTGTACAGTTTAACTTGGCACCACTAAAGGCATGCGTATGCAAAATCTGATACCAATTGGTTATCGTATGTAAAAGATATGCACGCTTTACTTTGAAAAACAGCATCTCAGGAAATAATTCGTATTTCAATAATACAATACAATATCAAATATCAAATTAAAATTCCATGCGTCCTACGTACGAAATTCAAATTACGTACTTTCATTGAATAAAATGTACTTTGCCCTCTAATGACGTGAGCGACCTCCCTCTTATAATTGCTAAACTGTGTAGCATAGAATCGCACCCGATAACGATGAATACATTTGGAGATCATGACGTTGCCGTGACGATGTACCTTGGCTCAATAGATGTCGTCAAGAAATTTTCTTTCCACAAAAACGGCCTTTAGAGTCAACATTTTTGGTTGAAATAACATTCATTCAAATATATAATGTTCAGACATTTGCATGAAACAAAAATTATTTAGCTAATTCCTGTACTTACACTGTTATTTAAGAAATAAGAATCTTAAAAATTAGCCATATTTATCTTCCATTTTTATCCCACACTGATAACAATTTGTTACAAAATTTACTTCATTCACAAGTTTAAACCTTTAACTACAATCGATCGTTTACAGAAGGTCATTCTTTTACTTCGCAACAAAGTTATTGTGGAAATCGCAATGACACTTTTGTACTAGTTTACCATACATTGTAAACGCCACC
>NW_022170510.1:1448155-1454747 GCF_008802855.1 Photinus pyralis
AGTTTACACTTTGCTTCTTGTATTTGCTTTTTTTACGTTTTCCGTCTCCAGTTTTATATAAACTCGTCTTTTTCAAGACACATATAGCTTGGATCTACGATCTGATAAGGTATTTAATTCCCTTCGTGTTTTTAAATTTTGCATCAGAATGTACGGTCTACATTTCTAGCGCCCTCGGACACGCCCTGTCAGGGACTTTCTGAGCGTGGTGCCACTGTACAACAGATCGCGATAGGTCCTCGATTTCGAACGTTCTGCGCAGATACCGAAGAACAGGGATTTTCACCAATATTTTCACTTAGACCTTCGAATATAAAATATATTTTATATTCAAAGCTTAGACTTAGACACGGAAGAAGGGGACTGATAATAATCATATCAAGGTAATGCTCAGAGTTGAAGCAAATTTTCGTGTGGCAGCCATAGTCTTTAATGCACAAAACTTGTTTACTTTTCGTTTATTCCTGGGGCGGTCACCAGTAACCGCTACCAGGCGCGTCCCCAGGTGGCGGATAGGGGAAAGCCCTCACCGGTACTCCGGCGGGTAGGAGTGAAATAAAATAGCTCCCGCGGACCAACTGGATTGCACTTGGAATCAACAAATGAGCAATGGAAAAAACAATTCTAGGAATAACTACCCCAGGTGGTACGCCAAGCAACTTGGAGAATCCACCCTCATTACTTGAGGCAGGCCCCACGGATTCTGGGGAGGGCCAACTATTGCTTATGAATCCTTTTCAAAGGAACTTCCGCATCCAACGAACGCCGCCAAATGTCCCTCAAACAAGGGTGAGATCAGAGAGCTTTACAAGCTTAAGGGTTATGAAAAAAATCACTAGCCTTAGTAAACCGAATCCTCAGTCAAACATGTCAGACAGCGACAACTCCGCGCTACTCACTACCAGGCAGGAATGGCCCAAAAAACATGTGGCTCAAACCCTAGAAGAAGCCGTACTTAAACTGGAACAAGAACGGAAAATCAGACTGGAATTAGAAGAGCAAATTAAAATCTTAACCTTAAAAGTAGAACAACTCAGTCAAAAAGTCGTAAACACGTATTCTACCGATGAAGATGAATTCACCTTTAAGGAAGAAGACTACACTGAAGTGAGACACCATAAAAAGCGCAAACAAAGGGGGTCTCCTAAAACAGAAGAAATGCTCGACAATAACAAAAGACAGCAAAACACAACAAATGCTAGTACAAAAAATAATAAAGAGGAACTGGCCAGAGAAACAGAATGGGTACGCACCGCTTTAAGCGAGGAAAAGAAAAAGACAACTACCAAGACGAAAACTAAACAGGAAGAACCTAATCGGAAACCCACGGTAGACAGTCAGCACAAAAACGACACGAACCGTTCTCGCAACCACACTAAGGTCGAGCCCAAACCACCTCCAATAATCCTGGAAGATATCACAAACGTTCCAGAACTGATCAACATCTTAACTTCTAAAACCATCCCATCAAACTCATACGAAATAAAATTACTAAACAACGACCAAATTAAAATCAATGCAACTGATCCAAAATCATACAACTCTATTACGAGTGTACTGAAGAATAATAAGACCCAATGGCATTCATTCGAGAATAAGCAGACACGCGATATCAAGGTAATGATTAGGAATCTACATCACTCTTATAATCCCAAAGATATCGTGGACTATTTACAACAAAGAGGATATAAAGCGACAAGTGCCACAAACAAGATGAAGTGGCTCACAGCAAAGCAAACAGAGAAGAAAGAAAATTAAAGAAACTCCCAGAAAGGGAGCCACTCAATATGTTCATTGTGTCTTTTGACAGGGATGAAAACATAAATAGGATATATTGAATCAAAGAGATTCTGAGTAGTATAGTAAAAATCGAACCGTTGAAGAAGACTAAGATTATTCCTCAATGCAAGAATTGCCAGGCCTATTGCCACACACACAATTTCTGCAATAAATTACCACGCTGCGTAAAATGCGCAGGAAGACACAAAACGCAGCTATGCGATAAACCGCGCAATGCACCTCCGAAATGCTGCCACTGCTCGGAAGCACATCCATCAAACTATCGAGGATGCGAAGTGTTTAAAAAGCTTCTGCAATCAAGAAACAGTAAACAAAAATCAGAGAATCGGCTCCCATCACAAAACCCGATAATACCACGGTCCCAGCCGCCTTCTGCACCTCCTACAAAGGCATGGGAAAATAAAACCTCAGCCCCTCAGCTAACCTACAGCCAAGTAACCGAGGGAAAGAAACAAACGGTAACTCCACCGAGCTCGATAGAATCAATGTTAGTGCTAATCATGCAGCGACTTGACAATCTTGAAAAGAAAATAAACTCAGGTAATGGATAGCTCTCTACGAATTATGGAGTGGAACGCGAATGGACTGCTTCGACACAAAGATGAGCTTCAAGCAGTCTTAAGTACAGAAAGAATAGACATTTGCCTGAAAAGAAACGTATGTTAAATTTTTCAACTATACAACATATCACACTATACATCCGTCCAACAAGGCAAGAGGAGGTAGCGCTGTTATAATCCGAGCAAATATAAAACATTACGAAGAAGACAAAATTGCAGAAGAAAACATGCAAGTTACTTCCGTTACAATAACAACAACGAAACAAAAGCTTACTGTGAGCGCAATATATCGTCTTCCTGGTCATCCGATCACTGCAGGGCAGTAGAACTTTTTGATAAATTTAATTATCGATTTATCATAGGAGGAGACTTCAATGCAAAACACCTGCACTGATGGGGCTCCCGATTAACGCATACAACGGGACGCGAGCTGTATAATGCCATCAACGCATACGGATGTGAAGTCATCTCTACTGGTAAGCCTACGTACTGGCCCACGGACTCGGATAAAGTACCAGACTTGATAGACTTCTTCATCACCAAAAACATATCAGCCAACTACACCAACATTGAAGAAGGACACGATTTAAATTCGGACCATTCACCAATCTTGCTTACAATCAGTGATCAAATCATTACAAAACCCCAGACCCAACACTTACCAATAAGCATACGGACTGGGAATACTTCAACTATCTTCTTGAAAATAGCATCAATTTACATGTTCCACTTAAGACAACTGAACAATTAGAGCAAGAGGTGCACGATTTTACCACAACTATACCGAATGCAGCATGGGAAAGTACACCTCTCGTTAGAAAAAGGCTAAAAGGTCTAAATTTGCCGAAAGAAATTAGAAACATGATTGCCGAGAAGCGTAAATTGAGAAGGCGCTGGCATCAAACACGGGCACCACATGACAAAGCAGCACTGAATAGGGCAACCCAACAACTAAGCAAAGAAATCAGGGAGATCAAACAACAATCCATCAACAACTTTCTGTCGGGACTGACTGCAGACAGCTCCACAGAATACTCTATATGGAAAGCAACTAAACTAAATACCTAAAGCACCCAAAGATGCAAATGCCAGCATTAAAGTGGGTATTACACTGAGCGTTTTACCCATGGGCAAGACGCTGACTTTAAACCCACCGGCAAAACGCTGTTTTTAAATCATGATTACATTTACCGTTTTGCATCTAGACTTAACGTGGTGCTCGATGGTGGGAAAGACACAGCGACACCGCTGTCAGTTTTTGAACAGTTGTCACAATGCATGAACGCGAATATGATGATTTGTTAATGTTATATGGTTTATACAGTATTTTAAAATTGCATTGTATTACGGATTTATACAAGTAGAAGTTACGATTATGCACAGATATTCATGTTAATTTCTTTACTTGCATAAATCCATCATGGAAAACTTACCGTTACCACTATATGAAATTTACATGCACACGTGCAATAAATAAAAGAAAACTAGCGCTACGAATAACTCAAACACGCAGTCAGCTGATTGTAGGTACATGCGCAAAACAGAAAAAGGCGCCGTTTTGCCCACAAAACCTATCACACTTGCCGTCATATCGCAGCGGCAGCGTAAATATCCAACAAGTCGGATATTGCTTGGGTTTGACGATGTCGTCTTACCCACTTAGTTTTGCTCGATTACACTTATAATTTTGCCGGTGGGTTTGAAGTCAGCGTCTTGCCCATGGGTAAAACGCTCAGTGTAATACCCACTTAAGCGTTAGGCTTCTTATAGTGTTTTTATTCAATGCTACTACTGATTACTGAAGCATATGGATATAAGATGGCCGAAATTTTAACATTGGAAATGTTTATATGGTTTCGTATCGGTATGTGGGTATATAAAGCTACGCGTTTTCGTTCAAGTAGACAAGACAGTGGTGTCGCATCAACTGTTGATTGTACCATACTCCACCGTGATCGGTAAGTGTAGGTAAAGTCGCGGTTACTGTCGATACGGTACTCACTTAATAGTGCTCAATAGTTGTGTTAATTCCAATCTAAAATTCTGGCGCACTCTTTTGATAGTATTACGAGCAAGTGACAAAGCTTTAAATTCAGAAGGGCGATGTTGAAGATGACCCTAAAGATAATTTTTTAAGTTTTACCTTCCAACCCGTTAATTTCACTGTACGTTTCAAGTGTTAATAATGCAATTTTTAATTGAATTGGTATATTGACAACAATTACAAAGGCATCTGCATACATTATAAGCGTATATCTGTTTCGCAATTTAAAGTAACTCTATTTAAGGTATGGGCACGAAAAAAATATTGAATATCAGCGAACAAAAGGGTAGTTAGGACATCCGCTGGCAGTACTCCTTTCGTGATTCGAACTTCAATAAACAGACCATCATTCTCGCTTTTAACTAGCAGTGTCGCCTTACAATAGAAGTTTTTTAGAATCCTAATTATTTTGGTACCTAAGCTTTTGTATTGTGTTGCACGGAATCATATGCTTTTTCAAAATCAAAAAAGCACGTATAACATTTTATTTTCTTTAACCGCATATTATTAGGTAAATATAATTGGCTGGTACATAAAAATTGTCTTGGCAGTCCTTGAGCTTTCAAAAACCACTCTCATACTTGCAATTTCAATGAATTCATACGGTCAGGGTAAATAACGGTGTGTCTTCAAATAGGCCTAGTGGTAAATCAATATAAATAAAATTCTAAACCTGCATAGATTCGTTTTAATATATGAATAGATTATGAAGTTAGGACTGCAGACAGTAAACATCCGTCGAAACTGCTGCCGTAACAAAAAATCGTAACGTGTGAGTGTTCTTCTCAAAGAAAGCTGCACAAAATTTGAAACAGTACCAAAAAATTTGTACAAAATGGACAATGGCGAGGTGGAGTGCCAAGTTAACCAACTTCTATGCCCGTATAGACTCAGTGTGAGTTACTATCCAGCATAAGAGGTTGAATTAGGTACAGACAGAATGATGAATGCAATCCGAAACATTTAATTAGTGAGTGTCTCAGAGAAATATGAAAAGCTCGCCCGTAAGGGAAAGATACAACATGGGTATCATTTAGATTACTCATTGATAACGCTTAACGTATATCTGTTTAGTATAATAGATAATTGTTCTCATTGTAACATCACCCATGAATAGAAATAATCCAACAAAGCTTAATCTAAGCTTCAAAGACCTCAATATCCTGTTTTCTGTATTCCAATTTCTAATTAGACTGAATATGAAATTATCCAGACAAAAGGTATAACTACGTAGCGTAGTGTATTGCTTAATAATAGAAGCCGAACCGGTTGTTTCCGTTCTTCATTTGTTTCTGTGCGATGAGCGAGCGCAAACAATTGCATGACACTAGCTCATTGTAGTTAAGCAACAATGATACCTTTAAAGATGGCTGCTGTTTGTGTGGTCAGTATTGTAAGAGGCATTGTTGATGACACAATGAACTAAAGATACGAGAAACTTTCTTCCTTGTTCTCAAATTGCGCTTTAGTTAACAATAACATCTATAGCTATCCGTCGCCGCTATTATTTTGAATATGAGGCCTTCAGAATAGACATTGATAAAGACGAATCTGAATGGGTTCAGACCTGGTTTTTACTCTTGCAAAACTAATTCCAATTTCTAATCGAGGGGGTTGCTCATCATTCGTTTACACAGTGACTAGTTACCGCATTGACCACAGATGTTTACGTAAACTTTAGGGGAAGTATTGGCGCTAATGACCTCACATTTAGACAAAACAGCTGGAAAAATTGACACTTTTTGAAGCATTGTACTTTTATTCCGTTTCATTGACACATCATTAGTACTTCCGTAAGAGCTTTCGGAAAATGGCAGGTGTAACCCGATAATCAACCGCAACATTCGTACACCAATTACTTTCACTTTTTAGCGCATTTCCAAAAAAATAAAAAAAAAATGCGCTATTGTGGCCACTTTGTCCGTCCGTCCGTCCGTCCGTCCGTCCGTCCGCTAACTTTGCGACGCTACTAGTTTTTTATCTTAAGAGCTATTGTTCTACTTTTTCGCTATTTGGTTCGTTATGGTGTCGAGTCTTGTACCAAGGAAGGAATTTTTTCTGTACCGCTTACAAAAAAAGTTATTGTAAAAAAACAAAAAACCGTTTTTTACATGTTCCATAATTTTACACTTTTGCCGTTTATTAACGATCCTAGAGATCGTTTATAATTTTTGCATTGCTATCTGTC